>NC_057800.1:259308501-259464422 GCF_018294505.1 Triticum aestivum | reverse complement strand
TTAAGTGTGAGTGTGTGTTTTACCCATCTAGGCGGAAGTTATGTGCACAAAAGAGGAGAACGATTCGATGTGGCATTAGGATTGAGGGTAATTAACTACGTATGGAGACATAGATACCTTGAACGTGCATGTGTGAGAGGTATACATGTATACGTGGGATGTGTGTGTGTGTGCGCGTGCATGATCGAGATAAAAGAAAGAAGGCATAAGTCATAAGATCAACGACATGGGAGAGATGGATCAGTATGACAATATGCATGCATGTGAGAATGCATGGAAGAAGTCCCGACAATTGAGCATGTGGTTTTGTCTTTAAGAGATAGTGGCGTGGGCTAGAGCATGCATCTACGGCGAGTAGAGGGAGTGAGGCGCAACGATTGTGCAAAAGAGACCAACCTATAATTGCATATGTATGGAGAGACATATATAGTGTGGGTGATAGGAAGCAAGACTCCGTGCGAGAAAGAAATGTTGACGGAGAAACTACAGATAGATACAGAGATGGAGATGCTAGCTAGAGGTACATCCGCTAGTTTGGGTGTTGGAGATGACCGTCGGGTGGTTCAAAGGGTGAAGTTATATATGTGTGTGAGATGGCACTTGACTGCATGTAGAGAGAAACATATGTAGTGTGCGTGATAGGAATCAAGAGTGAGGGCGAGAAAGAAGGTTGATGGAGAAACAGATAAATAGAAAGATAAAGATGCTAGCTAGTGTGCGTTAGAGATAGGAGTCGAGTGGATCAGAAGGCTGGGTTATGTGTGTGGGTGTGAGAGAGATAGAGAGAGGGTGCGTGTGAGTCACATACAAACAAATATCAGAGAGAAATGAGATCCAGAGAGACAGAGTTTTGTGTCTGCGAGAGAGAAAGATATTTCACAACGAGAGTGATAGCTAGAGAGACATACGAGGGAACGCAAGATATCTCTAGGGAGAGAGGGTGTGTGTGAGCGACATACAAGAGAACAATGGAGAAATATGAGACCCTGGGAGACAGAGTTTGTGTTTGTGTGTGAGAAAGAGATATTGATGAGGAAGAGTCGTAGGTTCTCATATCTAAGGAGCGAAAGACATCTCTGTATGAGGGGTGTGCGAGTGGCACACATGGGAATAGTAGAGAGAAATGAGACCCCGGGAGACAAAGTTTTGTGTTTCTTTGAGAGAAAGAGATTCCACATGGAGAATCATAGTTAGATACACATAGCAGGGAGCGAGATATACTTAGAGAGAGATAGAGTGATGAAGGTCGAGCGAGAGAGTACCGTCAGTGTGTTACAAAGATAAAAGATCATTGTCGACATATAGGTAGCACGAGAGATACCTGAGAGATAGTCCTATATAAGCATGAGTGATAGCTATATGAGATGGATATCTGGATTAAAGGGGATTCAAATATTTAAACTGGAGATCACGGCATCGATAATATCATAATGCAAATTGGTGTATCAAACATGCATATTCATTTGAATTTGGGCACACGTGTAATGTTATAGAGTTTATCAATATTGGTGATCCATAGATTCTTCAATTACAAACAATGCATGGTTTATATGCAATTAATGTCTAAACGGGATTACACTATATGTTGCGTGTGTGAAACACATTATACATGTTTGAGAAGTAAAAAAAACCCGCATGAAACACGCATTAATTGGAGACAGTTAGCGAGGAATGCATACATTGGATTTGAACATAAAGTGGTTTCAAATATTTGAAAATCCAAATTGATGGATACAACCTTATGAATCTGAGATCATGCCATTTTTAAACCATATTTATGTATAAATGGTGTTGTGCTTTTGAAAGTACATATAAAAATGATGTATATAGAATGTAATTCCAATTGAAAATGGATCCCGCCCGAAAAAATAGAATACAAACGGGATTCGAATTGAGTTGGCACGGTAAACATGCACTCTGCAAAATTTGAACGAAGCGGGGAAAGTCGCAGTAACCGCTCGGAACCAAAATCCGCGAGATGGAAATCACTGTTGCCTATCCCTGCCACGCAAAGCCTATATGCTGGATTTCTATAGGTTTCGATAGGGGTAGGTTTGTAATTTCACCCAAACATGACGTAACCGCCTCTCACCCGGATTCATACACGGTGGGCGCCAAAACATAGTGTGTCCTCGGCCGAAATCGACTCCCTCCCCGATTCATATTCGTACACGGTGGGCGCCAAAAACAAACTCTCATCGGCAAATATTCGGTGTATGCGAGATTACCGTCCTATCCCCGACCGACTAGTGTTGCTGTGATGTAGTAGAAATTTGAAATGGGGACTAAGTTTGTAAATTTTCTCGCATTTGAGACAAGCGCGCCCTGAATACATGGTTCCCCCCTTCCTCTCTACCTCCCTTTTGCCCATTCGTACTCCGTGGGCGCCAAAACATCCTCTCCACCCCACCCTCCTCCGTCCGCTGCCGTCCGCCACCCCATCCACCGCCGTCCTCCTCGACCATGCCGGAGCTGATACCCCGACGCCGCCGTCCATTACAAGAGATCGACCTCTCTCATCCACGGCTTCGGACTGGGATCCTTGCATCCCGTCCTCTCGCTTCATCCCCGCCGTCGTCCACCTTGCCGGCGCCGCTCCAACGACCGTCTCGTCCACCGCGCCCTGCCGCCACCGTCTACCCTTCTAGATCTGCTTCCACGCTGCCGACAGCCATCGCTACCGCATCACCATCAAATTCTCAGCAGATGCCTACATGGCGCCGCACCAGAGGCGGTACTCTTTCGTATCTGCTCAACTTATTTATCGCAGCAAGAAAATAGACCGCCACTGCTTTACTCTGATTTCTTGTCTTGGTTGTGAAGTTGCCTTTGTTCGATTTGCACCTTCAGATCCGCCATGGCACGCTCAACACCATACTCGTAATGCTTATGGTTTTCCCCTTTTATATTCCACACTAGTTAAATCACAGTAGACTAAATTTCAAAATTGGGTCAGTCGATTTTTCAGAGCTCGCCGGAGTTCGCCAGTGCGATCAAAGGGGCTCGGGTGGTTGTGGGGCCCCGCCGAACAGAGAAAAATCGACGCAGGTGGGGGTGGGGGGTGGGGGTGGTGGAGGAACACAGGCTGTGGGGGCCGGTGGTCCGGCCGGCAGCCCATGCGGTGTTCTATATGGGAAGAATCAGAGACGAGGAAGAAGATGGGTTAGGAGACGTAGGATCTTCATCCAACCGCCTGAAATGGCCGAGAGACAGCTAGGAGTTGCATTCTTAATGCGCTCTGGTTCATCTTGTGTGGGCACTGCGCAACCAACATTTTATTATCCAAAATCTGCTTGCTCTTCTTTACCATGTTCCTCTTCCGTTCTTCTTTAATATGTACTCTCTCCGTTCCTAAATACAAGTCTTTGTATAGATTCCACCATGGACTACATATGGAGCAAAATGAGTGAATCTACACTCTAAAATGTACTTGGATACATCTGTATGTGATCCATAGTGGAAATCTCTACCAAGACTTATATTTTGGAACGGAGTGAGTATGATAGTAGTACAGTATGTTCCTTGTACTAAAGATGAGCAAGGACATTTGCAGTGTAGAGGTCTATACGGTCGGTTGTGATGGACACTTTGAGCTTCTTTGATTCGTAGGATCTTGTAAACATAGGAATAGGATTTGTAGTGGCCTGCCCACTTGAATCCTATAGGAATAGCAAGGAAATGTGGGGAGCTGTGTCGTCTTTGAGAGTTACATTGATATTAACAGTACCACACCTTCACTTGAAGAGAGCTGGTATCCGAAGCCTTTCTAGCCGTACCGACAGTACTAGCACATATATTCCAGCAAGTTCCACTTTGCTGATTTTACTCTGATGCTTAAGGTTTTCCCGTTATATCTACACTATGATCTGTGTAGCTGCTTTGTGTCGCACTAGCAACAGTCCACTCTTGAAGCTAAACACTGCAATGACTTACAAAATTGGCACCAAGGCATTGAGTGCCATTCTGGATGCAATGAAACTCATACGCTCCCCACTTGTTGATTCTTGTTCAGAATATCATCCTAATGACTATTCTAACCTCGAGGAGTCAAAGGCAGATGGCCTGTCCTGTTCACCCATCAAGGTGCCTGTTCTAATTTGGCAATGTTTTATTGATTGCGGGTATCTTGCATATGTTATCTTGCATTTCTTCTACTTTGTTGCACCGCCATCTGCTTAGTTTACTCATCATATATGTCGAGATGCCATGCCCATCCATTATCAATACATATTCCATCTATCATCATACCATGTTTTTCCACTCAAATGTTGTTCTTGTGCATCAGACATCAAAAAGGAAGAGGGTGATTGCCGAACCTGAAGGAGCACCAGCAAAGTCCTTGAAAAACGTGGTGGTGCCGGAGAAATCAGACATCACCCCACTTATATGGGAAAATTTTGTTTTTGCCATGCTAGATTTTGCCAATTTTCCTTATGCCACTCTAGATTTTGACATTTCAGTATTGCCACTCTTAGCTTTTGAAAAATATCATAATTGCCATTATGTGGCAATAGCAAATTAATTTTATTTCACTTTTGCCACTCTAGATTTTGACAATGTATCACAATTGCCACTCTAATCTATTTTGGTTTTGCCACGGAATGGCAATTGTGATAATTGTCAAAAGCTAAGAGTGGCAAAACTGAAATGTCAAAATCTAGAGTGGCATAAGAAAAATTGACAAAAATCTAGAGTGGCAAAAACAAAATTTTCCCCACTTATATTGGCTGTACAACCAGTGACACAAAACATAGGACCGACTCCAGCAGACTGTACCCATACTTCACTGGCCACACCACTAGCCCCACCACACAGGACCTACACTCCAGAAAAAGGTATACCAATTTCATTTGCCATAGCACCAGATGTACCATAGAAAAATCCCACTCCAGCAAAAAGTACAGCAAGTCCACCGGCCGAAGACCTCTCCCAACTGCAGAGACGGCTAATTCCTGCAGATTGGAACCTCATTCCATTTATTCCCAGTTTAAAAGACAATGCTTTCAATGTTGTTAGGGACTACGTGCATATATTCCCATCATGGGAAGATTATTGTGAAGACAAACACCATTTTCACATCTTCCTGTCCATCTTATGTGTAAGTGCTATTATTCATGGCTATTATTTTCCTGTTTTCTGCTGATTGAACACATCAGTGATTTACATTACATTGTTGTAACTAGGCGAGGTTCAATCTGGATAGTCATGACGAGCAAAGCTTGCTTGTGCTTTTCAAGGAAGCATTGCAGCAGTATCGGTGTTACCTGAGGAAATCACACTTTGATGGCAAGTCTATAAATGAATTTCTGGTGAAGTCTCCTGTGCTAAATTTAGAAGACATTGAATGGAAAAACCTTGTTATGCACTGGTCTCGTTCCTAGGATGAGGTACTGTCTATGAAATCACATGACAATTTGAACTTCTACTTTTCCGCATGTGCCTTATGGATCTTTTTTGCAGGAAATCTGCTCGAAGAAGAATTCCGGTTTGACAAGAACGACAGGATATCTCAAATATGCTGCCCGTTGCTTTGCTCTTGTTAGTACCTATTGTCCTGTATCACTGTACTTGCATACATACCTGGTTCATTATTTGACAGCAGTATGCATGATAGCTTGCTTATCAATTGTTCGCTCCAAATTATCTGATCTGTATGAATGGTTACATTAGTGTAGAATATATCCAATGCCAATGTTTTTTAGCTCTGCATTGTTCTTGTAAGTACATGCTGTCCTTTATCAGTGTACTTATAATGACAGGTAGTTGTTCATGTACCATCACTCTGCAGCTTATTTTCCTTTGCCCTCCATTTTCTACACATCGAATCTATATTTACTCTTACCATAAGGTTGGTACTGAAGAAGTTTAGCCGTGCATTGATCTTGGCTGTACCTTTTGCCTGTATCGCTGCACTTACATTTATAGCTACTTGGTTATGTAGCATCACTCTTCATCTTATCTTAAATATTCTCCATTTTTTCGTATATTATCACATCTATATTTACTCTTAACAAAATGTAGAATAAAGGCAATGCTTTTGAAGAAGATTCTGTGGTAAACTTCTTGAATTGCCCCCCCCCCATCAGCATGGACAAGGCCTTTATAGAGCCTGTCTTCACCAATAATGTAAGTTTGTCCATCTCAAGCCTTCAAACTTTGTTGTATATATTTGGTTAGGCATGACTGCAACAGCTGTTTATTTTTGGTGTTTGCATCAAATTGCTTGTTTAAAGTTTATTATATGTAGTTCATAAACAAAAGTTCGTCCTTTCTCAATTTAAGTTTTCAGTTGTACAACCAAGTTCCTTCTTCATACCATGTAAATCAAACTATACAGAGCAAGTGATCTTCTTTTGCACTGCATGTATGCTTCTGTTCTTCATCTGTAATCCAGTGGTGTGGTGAACCTACCCACTACAGCACAATGTCATATTCTGCAATGTCTTAACTATGAAAAATGTCATATCATTCTACTATTATTTAAACCGTCTCTTTATTTGCCAATCTAAAATGGTATAAATTGACAACACACTAACCATTGATACTTATGAGTTCTTGATCTGTAATCCAGTGGTGTCGTGAAGCTGCCAACTCCTTCACAATGTCATTTCCTGCCATGTCTTGACCTGAACAATACCATATTGTGTTAATGCAAATTTAAACTGTGTCACTTTATTCGTCAGTAAGAAACGTGATGAATTGTCAGCATTGATACTTTTATGTGCAAAACCTGTCATCTGTCTGCTTGTTTATCTTTCAGAGTGAGGAAGATAGAAGTGTTGAACAAGCGCAGTCTCATCATCTTGCTCAGCTGCTTGCGCTACAGCTCCCCAGCAGGGCTAACCTTTCTTGAACTCTATTGAAGTGCTGTCGGTTTTGTATATTATTTTGTCAGCGTGTTTATTTGCACTGGTGGCGATCTTTGATGCCCAGTATATGTAATCTGCTGTCTGTTTGTGCTTTATTATCATAGTGGCGAACTTTGATGCCCAGTGGATGTAATATGGCGTAATTTCTTTATTGTATAGTATAAGTTTTTTCTTTTTCACGATGCTACAGTTATTTTACTGTATATATATCCCGTCTTCGTAGTAAACCGGCCAAACCGTAAAATTACGGTACATAATTGGGCCGTCATGCAACCACGATGTAGGTTGGGCCTGAAACATGCCGATCAGCTCACGGGCCGGCAGCAACCCGAAATGAACCCCGTCCCATGATTGTGCGAATCAAATCACGGGCTTTTAACAGGCCAAAATTGTCTGGGTCCTTGTTTGGCCCAATCAGATATCGGTGACGAGCAGGCCAAATGCAAACCGGGCCGTGGTTAGGCCCAACTATATGACGGGCTTTTAACAAGTCGAAATTAATATAGGGCCGAAATGTTAAACGGGCCCTTAACAGGCCAAAACTAATATCAGGGCGAATTACTAAGTGGGCCTTTAGCAAGTGGGCCCAAAAGCATAGTGTCCAGTTGACGGGCTGAATCTGATATGGGCCATAATTGAGCCCAAAGCCTCTTAAAGGGCCAGACCTGATCTGGGCCGTAATTTGGCCCAGAACATGGTAGGCTTTTAACGGGCCGGATCTCATATGGGCCACTATTGGGCCCGGAGCATGGCAGGCCATTAATGGACCGGATCAAATATGGGCCGGCATTTGGCCCAAAACATGGCAGCCAGTTAATGGGCCGGCCTACTAGGGTCCTCAAAATCTTGTGGGCCTACAGCTGGGCCGACCCATTAATGTCGGCGAAATCTCGTGGGCCTTTAGCTGGGCCGGCCCATTATGACCCGCAAGAATCTTGTGGGCCTTTACCTGGGTCGGCCCATTATGGCACAAAAAAAATCTTGTGGGCCTTTACCTGGGCTGGCCTATTATGGCCCGCAAAATCTTATGGGCCTTTAGCTGGGCCAGCCCATTATGGTCCGCAAAATTTCGTTGGCCTTTAGCTAGGCCGGCCCATTATGGTCCGCAAAATCTTGTTGGCCTCTAGTTGGGCTGGCCCATTTAAACTTGTTGGGCCGTGCCACGTGTCGACGTATCATAGGCGCCTTCTATCTAGTGAGTGGATGACATCTGTCCCGACGATGAGCCGACACGTGTTTCCTCTAGCCAATGATGATTTTACACGTGGAAAATCCCCATTGGTCGGGGCTATTAACGGGTTATCGGATCCAAAACCCGACCGATAGCTTAACGGTGTTCCGTTATGGTGGATGCCACGTGTCGGTCACCCTTGACGAAAGCACTTCTGTGACGCGCATTTATCGTCATGGAAGTGGACACTTCCGTGATGATAGTTTTGGTAATGTCATGGAACACTTCTACGACAGTACAGGTATGACTATCTTGATTCTGTCATAAATTTGTCATGGATGTACATGCATGACAAAAAAGCGACCTACTGTGACAAACACGTATCATCACGGAAGTGTATTTTTTTGTAGTGGTTGTTGGTCAAGTTTTCCGGATCTTAGGATATCGTTAAGTGTAACGTGTTGGGAAACGTTGCATGGAAAACAAAAAATGTCTATGCTCACGCAATGATCTATCCATGGATATGCAGAGCAATGAGGGGGATAGTGTGTCTACGTACACTTGTAGACTGTAAGTGGAAGCATTTAACAACGTGGTTGCTGTAGTCGAACTTCTTCGCGCTCCAACCGATCAAATAACAAACGTACGGCACCTCCACGTTCTACACACGTTCAGCTCGGTGACGTCCTCCGCCTCCTTGATCCAGCAAGTCGACGAGGTAGTAGATGACTTCTGGCAGCACGATGGCATGGTGATGGTGATGGTGAAGTGATCTCCGCAGGGCTTCGCCTAAGCACTACGAAAATATGACCAGGGGTGTAAACGGTGGAGGGGGGCGCCGCACATGGCTAGCAATTGTCTGTTGTGTGCTAGGCGCCCCCTCCCACATATATATAGGTGGGAGGGCGGGAGGGGCAGCCAAAGGAGGCGCCCAAGTAGGAGGAATCCTACTTGGGGTCCCTGCACCCCTTTCCTTGTTTGGAGTACTGCAGGGAAAGGCAGGGGAGGGTGGCGCCCCCCTTTCCTTTCTCCCATTAGAGGGAAAGGCAGGAGGGGCTAGCCCTCCCCCTTTTCCTTCCCTAGGGCTAGCCAAACAAGAGAGGGGCGCACCAGCCCCCTTGTGGGCTGGTCTGTCCCCTCCTTTGGCCCATAAGGCCCATAACTTGCGAGGGTGTGTGCCCGAAACCCCTTCTGATGACCTGATTCCTTCCTGGTACGTCCCGAAACACTTCTGGTCTCCAAATACCATCGTCCTATATATATCAATCTTTACCTCTCGACCATTTCGAGACTCCTCGTCATGTCCGTGATCTCATCCGGGACTCCGAACAACATTCGGTCACCAAAACATATAACTCATATAACACTATATCGTCAACGAACGTTAAGCGTGCGGACCCTATGGGTTCGAGAACTATGTAGACATGACCGAGACACCTCTTCGGTCAATAACCAATAGCAGAACATGGATGCCTATATTGGCTCCTACATATTCTACAAAGATCTTTATCGGTTGAACCATTATGACAAAATACATAATTCCCTTTGTCCATCGGTATGTTACTTGCCCGAGATTCGATCGTTGGTATCTTCATACCTAGTTCAATCTCATTACCAGCAAGTCTCTTTACTCATTCCGTAATAAATCACCTTGTGACTAACTCCTTAGTCAGTTGCTTGCAAGCTTATAATGTGTATTACCGAGAGGGCCTAGAGATACCTCTCCGATACTCGGAGTGACAAATCCTAATCTCGATCTATGCCAACTCAGTGAACACCTTCAGAGATACCTGTAGAGAATCTTTATGATCACCCAGTTACGTTTTGACGTTTGATAGCACACAAGGCATTCCTCCAGTATCCGGGAGTTGCTAATCTCATAATCGGAGGAATAAGTATTTGACATGAAGAAAGCAATAGCAATAAACTGAACGATTATTATGCCAAGCTAATGGATAGGTCTTGTCCATCACATCATTCTCCTAATGATGTGATCCCGTTATCAAATGACAACACATGTCTATGGTTAGGAAACCTTAACCATCTTTGATCAACGAGCTAGTCTAGTAGAGGCTTACTAGGGACACGGTATTTGTTTATGTATTCACACATGTATTTAAGTTTCTAATCAATACAATTCTAGCATAAATACTAAACCTTTATCATGAATAAGGAAATATAATATAAAATAACAACTTTATTATTGCCTCTACGGCTTATTTTCTTCAGTCTCCCACCTGCACTAGAGTCAATAATCTAGTTCACATCACCATGTGATTTAACACCCATACTTCACATTGCCATGTGACCAACACCCAAAGAGTTTACTAGAGTCAATAATCTAGTTCACATCACCATATGATTAGCACCCAGAGAGTATTAAGGAGTGATCATGTTTTGCTTGTGAGAGAAGTTTAGTCAACGGGTGTAACACCCTGGATGTAACTTTCCATATTTGTAACTCCAACTCTTGCCATTTTCTAGCTATGTGATATGATATTTCCTTCGTGGTTGGGTTTTGTCTTCGTTTTGCATTTTGTTCATGTCATACATTTCATATCATGTCATCATGTGCATCTCATTTGCATTCGTGTTCGTCTCATGCATCCGGTCATCCTTTGCGTTGTCCATTTCGCAATCCGACACTCCCAGATGCACCTGTTGCACCCCTCTAATCTTGTTTTGTGAACGGGATACAAATGTTCTCGGAATGGGTCGAGATTTGTCGAGTGGCCTTGGTACATCACGGGTAGGCCGCCTGTCAAATTTCGTTCCATTTGGAGGTCGGTTGATGCCCCAATGGTTAACCGGGTAACCGCAAAAGCCCCTCTATCTTTGCATCCCAACACTCCCCAATATAGTCCACTAGCCCATCTAAACCCCCTCCATGCTCTCCGTCGTTGGATCACGATCATGTGGGTGAAAACCGCACCTCTTTTGGACACTCATAGCTCCCCCTACCTATATATTTGCCTCTCCCCCTGAAATTCGCGGATGAAACCCTAGCAATCTTCCTCCTCACGCCACCGGACGCGTCCCTCCGTGCCGGACATGTCCGCCGACCACGTCGCCCTGGCCAACCACAAGCCGCCACGTCACCCCGCCACCGCTCTCCTCCAACCACGTGCCGCCATGTGTCACCGCCGTCCTCCTCCACCGGACGGCCCATGGGGCCCAGATCCGGCCCGCGTGAGCCCGCGTGCCGCCGCCGCTGGCCTCCCATGGCCTGCCTGCCGCACCGCCCGGCTCCCTTCCCCGCCGCCTCCTGGCGCCACCGTGCCGCTCGCCACCGGTGACCTGCTCCGCCGCGCGCGCCGCTCCGCCACCACCGCGCCGCGCGTTGCGCCTTGCCGCCGCCACCCTCGTGCATCGCCGCTGCCTCCCTCACACACCACCTCCTCTGCCCGTAGTTCGCCGCCCCCGCACAGCGCTTGCCGGCCGGAGCTCACTCGCTGGAGCTCCCGCGTCGACCCAGCGACCTTGCTGCCCGGTCACCTCCTCCCCGCAGGTGCCGCGTCGGTTCCCCGACCGGACCACCCGGATCCGGCCATCTCCGACCTCCTCCCCTCGCCGGAGCGGCTCCCCCTTGATGGAACCGCCACGGCCGCCGTCTCTCCTTCCTCTCGGGCGAGATCCCAGCGAACCTCAGTTCGCGCGCCAAAACTCTAGATCTGCGTGGTATTTTTTTGCCAAGTCCCTGGAATCCAATATTTTGATGCCCCCTTTGTCATGCCATATCTCCATGCTGGGTACTTCATTTTGTGCATACGATATATCAAAATGTTCGCCTCGTGATGCTCTTCATGTTAGTGGCATTTGCATGCATGTTGCTGTCCATTTTGATGCCATTATCATCGTTGATAAAGTGCTATATGATGTTGTCTACTGGAATTTAATAGAAAGTGATGATTTGTCATTTTTGTTACATTTTGTGTGTGCATCCTATGAGCATGATGTCTACATGTTTTATGAGCTCCATCATGCCATATTTATAGTGGCGCTAGTCTTGTATTTTTGTGACCTATGTGGTGACTAGGACAAGCATGCAAAGTAGGATTCATAATGTTTCTGTTTTTAGAAACTTGGTAATTTTGCTAAGTCCTTTTCCTGTTATGTTTTGATGCCATGTAAACTTGTTGCTACCATGAGATCCATGCACATTTCGAGATAGTTCACTAATCATGTTTTGTAGAGGTGGTATGGATATATCCATTCATGCCTCTGGTTACAATTATGGATTACCCTAGCATGTCATTTCCTTGCTCTACTTTTGCTAAACAATGTTCCTGGCAGATTGTTAACATGATGATCAGTTTTGCCATGTGTTTTGCTAGTGATCCATGCATCCTATGAACTTGCTTTTGCAAAGCTTAGCTTCTTGAATATGTATAATTCATGTTGGTTACCTTTCCATTCCATGTAATGCTTTGAGGTGAGTTTCATGAGCTTGTAAAGTTGCTATCATGAATCTGTTCCTGCCATGCTCTGTTTTTGTCTGAAACTGTTAATATAACTTGTCATGTTTGCATGGATGTCACATCATTTTCCATGAATATTTGGGTAAAGCTCAGTAAGGGAGTTTTGTTCTATGTCTTTAGTAATAACATGCCATTCCTTTGTTTGCCATGATATATTCTCATAGAATGTTGTTTGCTAGCTCTAAACATTTCTACCTGATGCTGACATGTTTAGTATTTTCTCAAGTCTGTGAATCTGATATCATTTGCATTTTTGCCATGCTATTTTGAGGTTGTTGTAGGGAGTTCTAGCAGGATCTCAGTGTTCCTGATTTGCAGAGCTTCATGTGTAATTCACTACCATGTGCTTTGTTGCTATGTTGGAGTGCTGTAGCATAGTTCCTTGTTGCATTCTAAGTGCTATGATGTTGTTAATCACAGATTTGCATCATTCTTGTATTGCTTGTCATTTGCAAACCGTGCATTCGTTTACGGTGATCCTTATATCGATTTCGACCGGAATCACCTCATCTTTCCAGCGGCATACTTGTTTTGACAAGTTGATGCCTTATTCATTATTTTCCTTCCAGAGTACCCATATGCATTGCATATCATATCTTTCATTCCATGCCATGTATTGCATCATGTTGCTTGTGCATTGCACCGTGATTGATTGTTGTTCCGTTGCTTGTGTTCTTGCTTTGGGTGGAGCTGGGAGACGAGTACGTGAAAGAGGAACCTGTTGAGTACGCTAACGAGGAGCAAGCTTTCGACAAATCTGAGAACATTGCAGGCAAGATGACCATACCCTCGATATCACTTCTATCTTTGCTTGCTAGTTGTTTGTTCTATCGCTATGTCGCACTAACTAACACTTGTTATACCATGCCTCCCATAATGCCATGTCAAGCCTCTAACCCACCTTCCTAGCAAACCATTGTTTGGCTAAGTTACCGCCTTTGCTCAGCCCCTCTTATAGCGTTGCTAGTTGGAGGTGCCTTGCAGGTTGTTCCATGTTGGAACATGGATTTGTTGGGATATCACAATATCTCTGATTTAATTAATGCATCCATATACTTGGTAAAGGGTGGAAGGCTCGGCCTTATGCCTGGTGTTTTGTTCCACTCTTGCCGCCTTAATTTCCGTCATACCGATGTTATGTTCCTTGATTTTGCGTTCCTTACGCGGTTGGGGTTATGGGACCCCCTTGACAGTTCGCTTTGAATAAAACTCCTCCAGCAAGGCCCAACCTTGGTTTTACATTTTCCTAACAACCTATAACTTTCCCTTGGGTTCTGCAGACCCGAGGGTCATCTTTATTTTTAACCCCCCCGGCCAGTGCTCCTCTGAGTGTTGGTCTGAAGCGGGCAGCCTGCGGGCCCACGTCGGGGAAACTTGAGGGCTAGTTTTACTCGTAGCTTGTCCCATCCGGTGTGCCCTGAGAACGAGATACGTGCGACTCCTATCGGGATTTGACGGCACATCGGGCGGTCTTTTTGGTCTTGTTTTACCATTCTCGAAATGTCTTGTAACCGGGATTTCGAGACTGATCGGGTCTTTCCGGGAGAAGGAATATCCTTCGTTGATCGTGAGAGCTTGTAATGGGCTAAGTTGGGACACCCCTGCAGGGTATAAACTTTTGAGAGCTGTGCCCGTGGTTGTGGAAGATGGGAATTTGTTAATATCCGGTTGTAGAGAACTTGACACTTGACTTAATTAAAATGAACCAACCGCATGTGTAGCCGTGATGGTCTCTTTTCGGCGGAGTCCGGGAAGTGAACACGATCTTGTGTTATGTTCGAACGTAAGTAGTTTCAGGATCACTTCTTGCTCACTTCTAGCTTCATGACCATTGCGTAGCTTCTCATCTTACTCTTATTTGCGTATGTTAGCCACCATATTTGCTTAGCGCTTACTGCAGCTCCACCTCATTACCATATCCTACCCATAAGCTTAAATAGTCTTGATCTCATGGGTGTGAGATTGCTGAGTCGTCGTGACTCACGGATACTTCCAAAACAGTTGCAGGTGCCGATGATACCAGTGCAGGTGATGCTACCGAACTCAATTGGGAATTCGACGAGGACCTGGGTCGTTACTATGTTTCATTTCCTGATGATTAGTAGTGGAGCCCAGTTGGGACGATCAGGGATCTATCATTTGGGGTTTGTCTTCCTTTTATTTGGATTTGACCGTAGACGGTCTATGAGTGTATTTTGGATTATGTATGAATTATTTATGTATTGTGTGATGCGGCGAGTGTAAGCCAACTCTATTTATCCCTATCTTGTTTATTACATGGGATGTTTGTGAAGATGACCCTTCTTGCGACAAAACCACTATGCGGTTATGCCTTTAAGTCGTGCCTCCACACGTGGGAGCTATAGCCGCATCGTGGGCATTACAACGGATCTGTCACATTCAGATCCATATGTATTTTTGCAAATTTCTATGTCTACAAAGCTCTGTATGGAGCTACTCTAGCTAATTGCTCCCACTTTCAATATGTATCTAGATTGAGACTCAGAGTCTTCCGAATTGGCATCAAAGCTTGCATCGACGTAACCCTTTATGAAGAACTCTTTATTACCTCCATAATCGAGAAATATCTCCTTAGTCCTCTCAGCACTACAAAAAAAGACACATCCGTGACATTTTGGGACGAACGATATTTTTTCCTGTCATGCATATGATACTTCTATGATGATAATTGTGACAAAACCCGGTATCATCATAGATGTGGTGGGCTCCTACTTCTATGAAAAAAAAATCATGACAGCAAATGAGCTTTTCGTCCTGGGCGGGCTGGAGATGCAGCTGCATGACATTCTTTGGGCCGTCCATGACGAAAAAAATAAGGTAGAAGTGAGGGTGAGGAAAATATTGAGGAGTTCCCGGTTATGGTGGGTGGTCGGGGTCGAGTGATGCACAGAGGTTTGCACGTTTCTCTTGTACACGTACGCGCGTGTGTGTGAGGTGTTGCGCTCTAACTGAACCCGAGCGAGGCATTGGGCTCTAACCCCGAGCGATTGCACTAGCTACGTTACTGAACCCCGATCGATCCCTTGCTGTTAACTGAACCCGAGTGATTCCTTCGCTACTGCTGCTAACTGAAGTCGATCGATGCCATCTCTTGATGAATAGTGAGCATTGTTCGGGGGTGGGGGGGGGGTGGATGAACAATTTGTGACACCCCGAGACCGACGCTCCAGACGGCTTCCATGTTTTTTGTTGTTTTCTTGTGTTTCGTTTGTTTGTTGCTTTCATCATGTCATCATTTGCATTGCATCATGTCATCCGGCCATCTTTTTCTCAAACTAACTAAAACTCACTTAAATAAATTGCATAGATCTTTTGATCTATTTAAACAGAGGGAATTCACATGGTGAGTTCTCTTTATAACATATCCTCCCAGTATTTAGGGAGCTATATTAAATATTGCATTAATTTGGAATTCATCATAACACACTTGCAAATATTCCCCATGTCTTTTCTACTTCAAGTTTCACTTCAAAACCTTTCCCACATTTCTCTTCCCATTTGCCGAGGTTCCTCCAAAAATTTCATTTTGGACACTTCTAAATCCCAATCCCAGTTCAAACCCATTTGATTTAAATTCAAATGAGTTTGAATTCAACTTCATCTGTGTGCCCATTTCTATTTTTCCTGAATCAGGATCATTTTTATGAGTCCGGGAAAATTATCCGCTTGTGCAAATTCTTGTCATATATCTTCTCCTTTTCTTCTTTGTTTTTTTCCTTTTCTTCTGTTTTTAGAAGAAGAAGAGAGAAGGAGAGAGAAGCCCAGCCCAGGCCGGCCTCCCTAGGCCCACCAAACCTCCATGGCACTTGGACCATCCTCGCGGCCCAAGGCCAAGGCCTAGCCGGCCTTGCCTAACTAACCCTAGGCCGACTCCCCTCCTCTTGATCTCTCCCTCACCCTCTCCCCTCACGCCGTCAGACCCAGCGCCCCATCTCCCTCGTCTCCCACTTCACGCACTAGAGAGGAGCTCGTGTGACGCCACCCCTGTTCCCGGTCTTCCCCATGCCCGAGCGCCTCTCCTCTCCTGCACCTCATGCCCGACGCCGTCCAGCCGCGTCGCGCCCTCAAGTGCCTCGCGCGCTGCCGCCGTCCATCTTCTCGATCCGCCGCCGCCATGAATGCCCGCAGGCACTACTAGGAAAAGGCTATAGATAATATGGACACTAATGGTGCACCACATACAGGTGCACCATTAGTAATATATTACTAATGGCGCACCTCGTGTGTGGTGCGCCATTAGTAGTTTTGAAAAAAAATTGTTACTAATGGCGCACCACGGGACAGTGCACCATTACTAGTTGACATAGTAATGGCGCACCACACCCACCATGCGCCATTAGTAGTTTTGAATTTTTTTTGTTAGTAATGGCGCACCAGTGGACAGTGCGCCATTACTAGTTAAAACTAGTAGTGGCGCATTGTCCACTGGTGTGCCATTACTAAGTTTTTTTCAAAAAAAATCAATCTTTTTGTTCCAAAACTAGTAATGGCGCACCGTGGGTGTGGTGCTCCATTACTAGTTAACTAGTAATGGCGCACCACACCCACGGTGCGCCATTACTAACTTGGCCCAAAAATTCCACCGAATGCACCCCCCCTCCCCCGTGGACCGCCTTTTCAGTTTAAAAACAAATAAAAGAAAATGATGGAAATGTCAAAAAATAAAATAAAATAAGTTTCCCATGTGATATGTGTTCTACTTGTTGGGAAAATTTACAAATATGAATTTCGACTTTATTTGCAAAATCTCTCTGGAATTTGTAAAATGGGCATAACTTTTGCATATGAACTCGGATTAAAAAGTTTTTTATATGAAAAATCATCTACTCGAAAAGTTACATCCGAATTTAACCGGGGGAACCCCGTTAAACATTTTTAAAATCCCCAAAACCTAACAGAAAAAAGTTACGGGGCTTTTAAGATCTAGAGGGAAAAAATGGGAAAAAAATTTCAAACTTACTAGTGGCGCACCGTTTGCTAGGTGCGCCACTAGTAACAGAAAAAATAATTGGTTTCAAAAAAAATTCGATTTTTTTTCAAAATATGATATGTAATATGACCAGGATGTTTGAAATATTTTTTCAAAGTTTCATCATACTCATGAACATGAACAAAGTCCTAGACATCAACAATGTTTAATAGGATTGATATGATAGATATATCAACAAGTGCCTGTGAACTGAGCTGGTGCTGGGGTTGGATAGAACTGCGAAGTTAAGCGTGCTCGGGCTTGAGTAGTGTGAGGATGGGTGACCTTCCGGGAAGTTTGACCATAGAGTGCGATTTGACTTGAGATTAAGCATATTGACCTGAGATTAAGCCATAGTGACATGAGATTAAAAAAACGAAAAAAAAATTGGATTTTTTTTTTAAAAAATTCTGATTTTTTTTAAATTGTTACTAATGGCGCACTTCTATGTGGTGCGCCATTAGTATACCAGATACTAATGGCGCACCTTTGGCTATACTAATGGCGCACTTGTGCGCCATTAGTAAAAAATATACTAATGGCGCACCTGTAGTGCGCCATTAGTAGGCAAAACAGGTGTGCCACTAGTAGGCCTTTTTCTAGTAGTGAGGAGTGCCAACGTCGCCAAGCCGCATGCCCTTGCCTTTCCCTTGCCCGTCGGTCACATCCACATGCCCCTCTGTCGTTCGCTTCCGGCGCCTCCGACCCTCCTCTGCATCGTCTCCCCGTCACCATGGCCTGACGCCCACGCCTCTGCTACTTTGTCGCTAGCCTCCAGCGCCTCCACCGGCCTGGTTCACCTCGCCGCTGTTGCTCTGCAAGCCTGCCTCGCTTCTGCTCCGCCCTGCACCCTGACGCCTGAGTTGTTGCTCCCTTCGGCTGCCTCCAATGGAGCTGCTCCCATCCACGGCTGCTCTGTTGCCGTCACCTTGCTACCCGCGTCCCTCCTCTCGTGCTGGCCTCCTTAAGGTTCCGACCGGCTACGTCCATTGCACAACCTTGGCCGTGGTTTTCCGCTGCCTAGACCACCTTCAGCCGGGTGCCCTGCCTCCTGCTTCGGCCAAAGTTCCTTCGCCTCCAAGCTGCTTCTTGAGCTGTCGCTCGAGGTTGTATCCTCCTGTGTGCTACCACCCCGTGCATGTCGCCAAGTACCACAACATCGATGACCACACAGACCACCAAGAACGACTACAGGGATTCACCAAGTACCCTTCGGATGCGCCAAGTTTGACTACATGGACCGCCAAGTTCCGCATCGAACATGTACGACTACACCCGGTGATGCGACAAGTACCCCGACAACGTGTACCTCTACACCGCCAAGACCAGACCGACAAGTACCACGACGTCGTGTGTACCACTACCGTCGCCCCGAAGACGTTTGATTCTTCAAGTACCTCTCCAAAAACGAAACGTGTACCACTACCGTCGACCCACGAAGACCCCGTGGACGTTAAGTTCCGTGTCGTGAGCACGAACATCTACGGACATGAACGACTACTTCCTCTTGTGACTCATGAACCACTACTTTCACTACCGCCGCGAGAACATCTACTTCCTCTACTTTGCACCAACTACCCGAAGGGACGATATCAGGAAAAGCAAAAGGTGCATCGGCGGTTTCAAGTTGTTTTGGTTGCGCAGCTTTCGATCACTGTGTCAGCCGAGCTCTAACGCTTCTATAAAGTGAGAAATCATGGTACCTTCACGTCTACCTTTCCCAAGGGCTAGTTCAATTCCAGAGAAATGCAAGCAATCGTACTGGACTCCCGCCGCCTGCTAGGCTCACTATACCAAGTTAAGTTCCTCCAAAGTATTTTCATCATCGGTATCAGCAGAGTCACAAGATAAGGGATAAAGATAGTAGCCCATAGCTCCTTTATCAATTTCCTTCTGAAACTTAGCAGGGTCTAACAATGTTGGAGAAGTAGTATTGCTGCTGTCAGAAAGAATAATGGTTTCTTGCCCATTGTGACAAATACTCATTGTTCTGGCCTTCCAATCTAAATTGATTGGACTGTGACGATATAGCCAATCATAACCCAGTATAACATCATTGCTTTCCAATTTCAGTAGCTTGAAGGTGTCTTGAAATGTGTGCCCTTTAATAAGTAGTATCTGCAGTGTAAGCTCCAGTAGTTAATTGACCTCCTCCAGCCACTTTGATAGTAAACAAATGTTTCTGACTCTCATATAAGTGAAGCCCACACCACCATAATCTTTCGGGGTGCATAGGTGTTCCCATCTGACCATGTGAAATTTCTTCTTCTTACTCCCAGTAGAAGTGATTTCTTATTGTATCAACTTTTTTCTGTATTTTGACAGGCAAAGTGTAGCAACCCAGAAGGTACATAGGGACATTTGATAAACATGCATTGATCAATATATCTCTTCCTCCATAAGAGAAATGTTTGCATTGCCAAGAGTCCAACTTCTTTTCTACCTTTTAATGAAAAAAATCATTAGAAGAGATCTTGTCTTTGCTGATTGGTAATCCCAGATATTATATTTTATTGGAAATTTGCCTATCTCACAGTTATATCAGCTACCCTCTGCTCCTCCTCTACACTCAACCCTACTGTGAAAATATCACTCTTCAAGTAATTGACTTTCATGCCAGACATTTCCTCTAAACAGTAGAGAAGGAATTAGAATCCAGTAATAGACTCCATGTGATTATGCAAAAAAAGCAAAGTATCAGAAGCATATTGCAAATGACTAATCCCCCCTGGTATCAGATGTGGTACCAAACCTCTAATCACACCTGCTTCCTTAGCTCTATCCAGAATTGCAGATAGTGCATCACCTACTAGGTGAAAAAGCAAAGGAGAAAGAGGATCTCCTTGCCTCAAACCTCTGAAAGTAGAGAAATATTCTCGCCAATCTCCATTCATATTCACACACACTTTGCCTCCTTCCACTGCTTGTCTAATCCAATCTATCCACCTGTCAGGGAAGTTTTTCCTATGCATTACCTCTGCCAAGAAAGGCCACTGAACTCTATCATAAGCTTTTTCAAAGTCCAACTAAAGCAAAATTCCTTCAGAGTAAGAGGTTTTCAACTCATGCAAAACTTCATGAAGAATTACACATCCATCCAAAATGTACCTCCCAGGAATAAATCCAGTCTGAAGAGAGTTGATTACTTGTCGAGCCAGAGGAGTAAATCTAAGTGTCAGAGCTTTGGTAATAGCTTTAAACATAACATTTAGAACACATATGGGTCTATACTGTAGGATACTATTAGCATCCTTAATCTTTGGCAGTAGAGAAATGACACCATAGTTTAGTCTGGACAAGTTCAACCTGCCATGATACAGCTCCTGAAGCATTTAGATTAGTATATCTCTCAACTGGGGCCAAAAAGCTCTAAAAAGCTAACAGAGAAGCCATCTGGACCTGGAGCAGTATTTGGTTTCATGCTTTTCACCACCTTTTCTATCTCTTCACTCATGAAGTTAATACAAGTGAGGACTGATTTCTGTCATTCATATAATTCAGAAGAGGAAGGCCGGTTGAGTGCTTTCCGCGTAAGACTATTGAGTTTCCAGCTGATTGCCCATATTTTCCAGGATAGGATTTGTCCACTTGATTGAATTCATGTCATTGAAGCAATGAACTTGCTAGCCAGCGTGCCAAAAAGGTTGCTGACTTTGGGTACACAGAGTAGTGGCGAGAAAAGGGCTTGCGCCTCAGCCGTTTCGCTTGATTCGGACCTTGTGGTTGTAGTCACAGGGTACAAAGATAACCCCACAACCATTTGTTGTATTCTTTAAGTCAATCGCTCGTAGTATGTGCTAGAATGAGATGAGATCCAGCTCAAAGGTGAAGACCTCATTCTTTGAACCCTCCCGGGCAGTTCCTGTTCTAGCTTCTCTATCTCTAGCAAGTGATACGAACAACACAACATCTTCTCCGGTCGTAGGTCGGTAGGGCTTGCCCTGGCTAAGAAATGGAATAAAAATTCCCGGTTTCTTGACTGTTTCTGAGATTATTTACCTTTATTTACATGAAGATGCACGGTCTCTTACACTTTTCCTAGCTTAAGTTGGCGGATTGGTAAACAAACGGCTCTGCAGCTCCGTTCGCTTCGGCACCACTCCCTTGCTTCTTATCGAGGTCGGTGCCAACAAACAAGTCCCATTCGAGCAATGGAATCTACATAAGAATGTAATCACTATTAAGTATTCCACTCACTGATGCCCAGGAAAATGGGCCTCTGAAGAAAGCAAAGACAATATCTGTTGAGGGCGAGCCCCGCTCCCGAAGATACCTGATGATAAGTATGTTATCGAAGCGTTAAAGCGAGAATTCACATCTGTAAAAGATTCCCACATTCCGTGAGATTCGTTGCCTACCAAAGAAAGGTGCAAATAAGCCATTTTATTAGATTTTGCCTCTGCTGATCCTGCTCATGCTTTTTTTTCTCAATTGGTAAAGTCTCTGAGCCTTGCAAAGTGGAAAAAGAGATGGGCATCGGATCCATGTTTCGCTAATCCCGAGCTTGAAGAGAAGTGAATGCCCGTGGGGAAACGAAGAAGGTCTAGGGTTATCTATTGAAAACCATGCATGCCCAGATCTATTACGAAAGTTGGAAAAACACAATGGCCAAATGCACTTATTTTCGAAGAAGAATGAGGCAATCGATCATCCGGACGAAAGGGATATGGAAAGTGGGCTTGTTCTTCACTCTATAAGTAAATATAACAGGCATCCATGGTTAACAAGTAGAGACTTCGCCTTTCTCTAAAGAGCCCAGAGGTCCTGCTAAATAAGATGTATTGTGAGCACAAGATGGACCTGAGCTCCTCTCTTAAACCAAGGCATACTCTACTGGCTTTCCCGTGGAAGTTTTAGAAGGCGGTTAGGTTAAAGATAAAGTGGTTGAGCAGTGAGAAGTGCACCGGAAGTGTACTTCGAGCGATGGGAAGCTAGCGTGAAAGGTGCTCCAGCTTGCTTGCTTGGTCAAAACAGGCTTTAAAGACAGCTTTCTCTTTCGCTATCTTACTTGGATAGTTTAGGCTTTCTTTTCCTTCCTCATTCACCAATCTATCATGACCGTCTTCTTTTCCTCCCTGAACTTATTTGAGTTGGTTTCGGTTGGTGAAGTCACCGGTATGGTATGATGGTTTAGTACCATGCTCCTATAGTCCCATTGCCATCTCTTGGCTTAGAATTTGACACTTGATCATCGGTCTTCTAGGTCAAATGGGTGTCATCCCTTCTCAGCTTCTCACTTGAAGAACTATGAGATCTCTTGGTTCCAAACGTTAGTTATCTTGTTCTCGAACTTTTTTTGCCTGCTTTGTCTCAACGAAAGCTTTTAGCCCATCCAGCTCGAATGAAGCTAGCTCTTCCCCTATAATATGCTTTCCTTCGGGGCAGGTTCTTTAAAAAGAAAAGAAGAAAACGTGAGACCGGTTGACTTCTCCATCCTTAGCTTGTTGAATTGCATGGTGGAGTTAGGGCTCCCATACAAAACGTATAGTCAGTGGGTTGAGTGCTATCAACCAGATAAGATGCTGATAGTCTCGCAGAAGTACTTAACCTTGAAGATCAAATAGGATTTACCATTTCTAGATCAGACCCGGGGTCAGTTCGAAATACGACTCCCGTAAATAGATCTGGTCGAGGAAAGCATGTTGAATATCCGGTTTCATAAAAATAACTACATTCTCACATTTCTCGATCAGAAAACTAATAAGATAAAAAATGCCATCATTCTTATTTTAGAGAGGTGTCCCCAGAAGAAGATTTCTTCAGTATTAGCTAAATGCCTGACTTATGGTAGGAAGCTGTAGTTAGGGACGCCCCTACTTTATTTACAAGATGAAAGAGATCCGTATCAAGAGCTTATTCTTTTGGCTTTAAGCATGGCGTTTTCATTCATTTGTAACTATATAGATATATAGCCCTTGCAACCATGTCCCGGTCTACCCTTTTCCCTGATCTTTGGACCCGTCCACTTAACTTGAGCTTACATCTTGACCCTTGTATGTAGATTTCTGATTTCCTTCGCAATGAACAATCTATTCTCCACTTTTGAATAAAAACACCAACCACAACCGACCCAATAGTAGGAGTAGGCGGCAGTGAAAGTGCCACAGCCAGGGGAAGTGCCAGAGTCTAGAACCGAAGGTGGTTGCCACCTGATAAGATCCAAAGCGCAGCAAAGCCCCACGAAAGCAAACAGTACGGGTGGAGGAGTTACCATGGGCACCGTGTTGGTTCAATCTCTCTATAGGTAGTGTGAAAAACCCTCAATTCAAGAGTTCCTGTTGACGGTCCCATTCCTTACTCTCTTTTTCAACTAACTTAATTGTAGTCCGCATTTCATTCTGCTGAGGATTTTGCGTATCACAGCTTTCGATCGACCAATACCCAATCCGCTATTAACAAGCAGTTGGATAGAGCTTCACCAGAGGGATTTGGTGTAACAACCCCCTTTACTGCACACTCAATTATAAGGAGATTCTTTCGGGTTAATGCAAAACGAAGTTCTTTTCTCATAAATCAGGTCAAAATCTTGAAATCATGCCAAAAAAACGTGGGGGGGGGGGGGTTACGCAACTTTTTCCAGTGAGATCATCTATTCCCTTCTCTTTGGCGGATTCAATCATGCCTTGGTAATTGTGGCTTGGCCTAAGCGCTCACCTGAGAGTCCAAGAAAGAAGGCAAAACAGCTATATAGAGCCCCTCCCTCGAGTCGAGCAATGAACAAGTAAGTTAAGTAGAGACAAGGAAGAGGGGAAATGCAGTATCGTTATGTTATAGCAAGATCATCAGATCATGGGTGAAGCAATCGATCATCAAAAAGTTCTTTATCAGCCGGCGAAAAGCGTGGTAATTCATTCATTTCATCGGAAAAGGATCGAACTGGAGTCATCGCATCGTTTCTAGATCTTCGATACCTCTATATTCTGAAGAATAGGTCCTAAAATGGTCAATCGATTGTTTTCTCAACGGGAATCGAGGAAATGGCAAGGGTTTGAGTATAGCGAGCAGAGGAATAGTTTCCTTTATCAAAAGAAGCCTATCGACTTGGAAACAGAAGATGTTGTAACTTAACTGCACCCTTCCTCTTCTGCCGATCTTTACAACGCTATGCACATCTCCTTCTTAGTTTCGAAAAAGAAAAGGGCCTCTTTCCTTTTCCCAATACTTGACCAAGATTTCTGTTTAGTTCAGTTCCAGATTAGGAAGCAATAGATGTTCCATTGGCCGAGAAGGAAACCAGTAAGCAGATTGAAGAGATAGATTGAATAACAGGCAGATTCCCCTCGTAACAGGCATATAAATAAGTCCCATTAAATTGATTGATAGACTACGCATCGATGGTGTCGAGTCAATCCTTGTAAGCTAAATACTACACAACCCTCCTTAGAGGGGGAACCTTAGAGGAAGAATACATATTACTTAGAGGACGGATGATGGTACATAGGCAAATCCTCAATCTATAGATGCTTTAGTGCCAGGCAGGCAGAGCCAGAGCCACGTCGGGCAACGAACAACTCATTTTTCGGAAGATAGTTGCGTTGCAGGTAAAGCTAGCAGTAGTTGGAGCTAAAGCAAGCTAGCTATAGGTGTTCGGATAGTTGTGTTGATAGAGGGTTTTCTCCCGGGAGACATATCGATTACACACAAGAACCTAACTCTACTTCTTTTATCCTCCTTACTGCTCCTTATCTCATTTCTCCTTTTATTAGCACAGCACCTTGTACTCCTTTACAGAAGCTGTATCGCTCAGAGCACAAATCGTTGTGCTCCTCACTGTTCAAGAGAGTTCTTGCCCTTCTCTGATCGGGGAAGGTCATTTAAAAACACTAGATCAGCCCATTTCAGTTGAAGAAAAAAAGTGACCCACCTAGAATATATGATCGATACCAAAAGATTGGATGTCATTTCTCAACACCAACTTCTCACCTGGAGGAGGGAAGGGAGATATGAGCATAGCAATAGCGGTATCTTTTCCTCTTTTGATAGAAGCCCACATGCCCACTCTTCTACCCCCCCCCCCGTACCACAGGGTATCAGGGGCCTCATGATCTCCACGAACAGAGATCACTACACAGGAAACAACTATATGAAAAACTTGCTTGCTTCTTCGAATCTCGAAATAACAGAACATATAGAAAGTGTTTTTGTGATTTTTCCATTCTCTTCGGGGAACCTATAGAAAGATTATCAGACGGCTTTCATGATATTATGCTTCCTTGCCCGTGTGGAACATGTGTGAGCATTATGTTTTTCCAACAAGTGATCCGACTGGAAGAAGTGTTATATGAGGACTTCGAGATCAAATAGAGAATCTGTCTCTCCATTCCTCGTGAGCCACTTATTTCTCCGAAATCAGAGATCAGAGTGATTTTCCTCCTTTTTCCCAAATAGTCGACGGTCTTACACCATTGGGATACTTCGGATAAACTGGAGTACATATATGAGAGACCGGTGCTAAAACCTTTTCTCGAGATATCTTCCAGATTCTTAGGGTCCTTGCTCCGGATCTCGCCCCCCCCGGTGCGAAAGCAGTTGGTTCCGTAGTTTGAGAATTCTACTAATTCCAAGTATTCCATTATCATTATTAAATAAGAGAATATAAAAAGTAAAGAGGAGAAGACATAACCAGAAGAATTGTGAGAAATAAGTTAATTTATCAAGTTGAGGCATTTCGATTTGGATTTCAAATAAGAAAAAAAGGATTTTGTGAAATTTAGGAGTCGTTCGAAAGCATCAAGAGGGAAGAACTCAGATAGAAAGGCAGGCGAAGTTGGCGGCCAACCTAATTCCCCTCCCAGTTGTACCCTTGTGCATCCCCTTCGTAAACGATTTCCACTGGATCTGGAGATTCCCCGGGGCCCCCCAAATCATCATCTTCGGACCCCGAATCATCATCCCACCTTTTACGCTTCCGCGAAGAAGACGGGCCTGCCTCGTTCGCCCCATCATTTGCTTTTGTGCTTTCAGGGGATCCCGTGGAATGATCCTCCTTCTCTTCCAAAGGCGCATCGGGGTCGGGAGAATCCGGTTCACCGAGCTCGGCGCGGCGAAACCGCTTCGCCAGATTGGTGGCTATTGCGACGAATTCGCTTGCGTCCCCGGCTTCCGTATAATCGGAGAAGATTTGTTGAAGAGTATATCCTCCCTCACTATTCCACAATACATGATTTTCAGTGAACGATCACGCAGATTCACCTTCCTCTAAAGGAAGAGGAGTGCCTACTTCGTGAAATATTCTTTCAACCTTGGAAGTCAACTCTGCAATTATGTCTTCGGGATGGGCGGCGTGCGCCATTTCCTGCTGGAGGTCTGGTCGTCCGCCAACGGGAGGTTGGTCTATGGGAAAGTCACCCCCGTTAGGAGCATTGGTCATGACGAGAACATTGAGATCCGCAACATTCTCATTCCCAAGATGAAAGGCTATTCCTTGAACTCCGAATAAGACAACAAATGCCATTATTAGTACTGTCAACGCAAGACCAAACGATGGTATAGCAATGAACAAAAGAATGACACTTGGAAATATGGTCCGAATAATTTCGATAGTAGTTCCATGAACAATCCTTTGTGGGATTGGATTAGTTTGCTCGTTGAAATGCCATAAAGCGCGAACCAACATCCGTGATACGAAAACCAAAATAAGAATGAGGAAGAAAAAGATATCGTGATGTAAGTCAATGATTCCTTGCATCATAGGTGTTGCTGCGTCTTGAGATCCTAATTGCCATGGTTCCGCAGCATCACAAAGAGCGATTGTGAGGAATCGACATGATAATGAACGAAGAATCATTGGAATTTCCCATCTTTTTCAGCTTTGCTCCCAAACTAAAGAGAAAGGAAAGGAGACTGATCTTGACGTCGGTGTCGGTTTTTCCAACGAAACGAATAAGTTTTGGATTGAGATTTCACATAAGCATTGCACAATGATCCGCATTAGGCGGGGAGCAGCAATGATACCGCTGGCCGGGAATAAGTACCTATCCCTCTACTACTGACGATGTTTTTCATTCTATTGAAATCCTTCGTCGAGCCGATGTTTCATTGATCGATACCGGGCACATCCATCACATCAACTATTTCACTTTTCATACGCATTTATTGACGGACCGGTAAACTAGACCCGAAAAACTCCTATTTTTAAAACGAAAGACCCATCACAAAATTATGGCGCAACGCTATGACGAGCGTTCTCACAGGCCGGCACCTCGATGCATCCGTCTCAAGAGTTGTACACCTTACATGTGCTTCACGCCACAATCTCTCACTTTCTGCTCCTCCATCTGTCTCCATCATATAATCGATCTCACCTCTCATGTCTGAGTGAAAAAACCATATTTGTTAGTATATATCAAGGCCGAGAGGACACGTTCCTCTCATGTCGAGATTAGTATTAGGGACCCTTAGTATTATTAACCGGTTACTATACGTACATGCAGTGAGACAATCAATCTATGCTCTCATTCACATTTCATTCTAGCACTGACGACTCCAGCCCTATCTATCCCTAGAAGCAAATGGACCCTAGAAGCAAATGGAGTAAGTCCGATGGAACACTCGGATTGGAAAAGATAATTATACTTATAGGCATGGATGAAAAAAAGCTTGGAAACTAGTTCAAATAGAACTCAAAAGCAACTAGGCAATCCAACTTCCATTGAAGCAGCTTCCCTGGAACTAGCTGCCATTGTATCGGTTGGTGCCATTTCTTCTCTTGGAGGCAGGGCAATAGATTAAGATTAGGCGGTAAGCGAAGGAACTGTAGGGCTTAGGGCTGCGGGTGAGCGCAACTTCAATAGGTCGAGGGGAGGAAGAGAAGAAAAAGCAGCTATTTCACCTGGTGTCGTAATAACCACTGTTTTCGGGTTTGAAGGCATAAGCGCAGCAGAGATCTTCTTTCATTTAAGAAGAAGCCACCGTAAAGAAGAGGAAACAAGGCATTTAAGGGACACCGACTCCCATTATTTTCTCCAGGCCTGCTTTGGCTAAATCGACGGAGGCTTAGCTTATTATGTTTCGGGCGTTTAGCTAGCTTAGAGAATAAAGAAATCTATCTCTAAAGGGGGAGCGGTACGACTATTTTAGGTTAGAGGAAGGTTGAAGAGAGAATAGCTAAAATAGCTAGTCGGGTAGGCAAGTGCGGGTGGCTGTGGTCAAAGTGAATATGTCTTGTTTCGGTTAGCGGTTTCGGCTCTCCGACATCGAAGTAAACTCTTTCTATTGCGGGGCCTATGGAGTTTGGGGATGAGTGCTGACACTTTACTGTGCAACATTCCTGTTTCTTTCATTCCCCTTACTAGATCAAAGAGGGCATATGTGGGGTTTGAAGATGCCTGGACCTTACCACCTTATTCTAATAGCCCGCATCAATGCCTCTGCCCAGAACATAGGAGCCCCCTGGGTTCAAGATCTCATATCAATTTTCAACTGCTGGGAAAGAATTGGGGTGCGGCAGGAAGAAATGGAATTCTCAATAAAAGTATAAACAGGTCTTCCCCACTACTGCATAGAATCTGAGCTGGGTGGAATTGAAGTTCGGTTTCGATCAAGACACCCCTGCCTACTTACCTTAAAAAAACGACTAATGATCAACCGATCACAGAGGTCCTTTTCCAGCAACTTCAAATCAGAAAGCCCCGACTCCCATAAAGAATGCTTGCAGATCTTTCTTTTTATTACGATGACGATATGGACCTCATTACTATCTCATTTTCTTTTATTTATATAAGTTCTTTTTTTGGATTCGACATAACAAGAACATAATCACGCTCTGTAGGATTTGAACCTACGACATTGGGTTTTGGAGACACACGTTCTACCGAACTGAACTAAGAGCGCTTTCCGGGAGATAAAGCAGTAAAGAAAAGGATGATTTTTGTACCGCATGCATATAGAAAAATGAAACTTTGAATTTTGTCCAATTTGAATCAATCTCAATTGATCCCTCGTTACTGCCCATAGGAGAAGTAATAGGTAGGGATGACAGGATTTGAACCCCTGCCTTGTTTTCCACATCATAATTTATTCCTCCATCTATATACAACTTTCTTGTCATTTCTTCTTTTTGGTTTCATATAATAAATGATATACATCTGAAACCCAACCTAACGTATAAAGAATGAATATTTATCGGTAATGCTCAGGAAGAAAGAAGGGGTCATCTTTTTGATTTTTGTTCCACCCTCATGTACCCTTCTTTGCATTTTTTCTAAAGCCTGTTCAACCTCATATCACCTAGAACAAGTCATGGACTTCTTCAATGAAAGAAAGTCTCATGGAAACGTTTTCAACGAAATAAGAACCATACAAAATAGATTTCTTGATCTTTTTATTTAGGAAAACGGATTTTTTCGTAGTTTTTTCTTTTATCCTAAAGATATGCAGAACGAGTGTATTATGAATTGTTCGTTGTCTAGCTTTGCATACATCGCTACTTAATCGTTTAGTGGTTATCGATGAAATTACTTCACCATAGAGAAAATATTATTGAAGTTTATATATATATATATATTATTGGTTGCTTTTGTTTATGTCCAATTGGAAAAGTCGATCTTCTAAATTCATATGTTTAGCCTAAAGTACATAACTTGTGTTCCTCCCTAGTTCTTGCAAAGCCACCTAATCAAGCCTCACCTCATTTGTAGTTATAACATGTTCAGCTGAAAGCAAACTCCAAATAAAATTGGTTTACTATTAGTAACACATATACTTTTTTACCTTAGCTCTTTCTTTATTGTTCATTGAGCAGTTCAAATGCTTTGATTGCTTATCAGATAAGAGGTAAAAATATTCTTCATTCATTTATTTTGTTAATTCCAAATTGCATTCAAATCCATTCTTTCTCATAACTTGAGAATATGTACAGCGCAGAACAGAAAAGAAGGCTGATTTGATGAGTTGTAGGGGCGGACCCACTTCCACTGATTTCTTGCGGGAAGGTTCTATAAGGGAAGAAGAATCAGAGCTGTGACCTGGTAACCTTGATTTCTTTCGAAACGTCATTACGAGAGTAACAAAGAAAGAATAACGTAGATAGGAAGGAGCGAGCCGAGCCCCAAGGATAATGAATTGGTATGCCGGGTGCTTACTTGAGCAAGAAGCCAAGTCATCGATAATCAAAGAAAGGTGTGAGTGAACGAGCCCAACTTTCCGATTCAAATATGACTCCTTTCCACTTTCAAAAAATAGAGAAATCTCCGCTAGGCTAGCAGTGGGTAACCAACGTAGTGCCCCATTCGTTCCATGACATCCAATCAGTTCTCCTCGGATTCCAATCCAATCTCCCAATCAGTGAGAAATAGACGGTCGGATGAGATCTCGAACGTTGTCCCTACCTACTAAGGAATCAAAAGTGTACGTAGAAAAATAGAGTGTTGGAAATGCATCGAGGAGAACTTACCTTGTGAGTCACTACTCCGGCACTGGGCAGGAATACTACTAGCGAGGCTTATAGGCGGCTAGTTCTTAAAGAAATCTGTCAGCTATAACCTAGCCTATTGAATCTGGTACGCCCGAAGCACGAAACTAGATAGGTAGCCGTACCTACGACTAGAAAAGTATCGTATTTTTTTCTTCCAGTAAATCTTCCACTCATTCCTTCCATTATGGAATATCATTTGGAGTGTATTTTCCCTCTCAAAAAAGGCTTCGCCCTCACTTCACTGAACTTATTGGAAATGCCTAGGACAGAGTTCATTCACTTGCCCAGCAGCCCTACTCCTCATAGTTGATCCGAATTTCTATCCCTGATTGACTCAATCAGGAAGAGGAAGACTTGATAAAAGATGAAAAGAAAGGATTGATTACCTTTTGAAGTCAAGAAAAGAAAGGAAAGGGCTATTTATGAGTTTATGTAGATGAAGTTTCAGATTCTTGGATGAGCGGAACATCTTTGAGACAAATCATCTCTACCCGGGTACATAGCTTCATCCAAACCATGGATCCACGAATTGTTGACTCGCTCTAGAAAAGAGCTTCGTAGTTGGGAGCTCTGAACCGATGATCGATATGGTTTCCTAGGATGAGAACTATGGTTTACTACTTGAAAGAAAGTTGTTTTATCTTTTTTTCACTTTTTGAGGTGTTTTGCCTAGTCTGAATTTCCCCTTCTTCTATTTGATCAAGATGGATAGCAAAAAAGCATGAATAGGCCTACTGGGATGGAAGGAGAGAAGGACTGAACGAGAAAAGGAAATACCTCTTTGTTTACCTTGGAATGAATTGCTCAACTACTTAGGTAACGAAACGAAATGTTCATCTACGATCTTTCTTAAAAAAAAGATAGGACTGTACGGCAGTTCTCGTTAGTAGATTCGCAGAACAGAAGAAGAAGTTCACTCTGACTTGCGCACTACAAAAAGGCAGCCAACGACTTCGGACGTACTCCGTCTTTCGAGCCTCTGTTTAGCTTCAAAAGATAAGGCGCTAGTGCAACAAACGCTGCTTTGGTGCGTCCCACCCCAACTAACTAGTGCTTGACTTGACTTTCCCCCGTGCCCTATCCAATGAATAAGGAGAAGGCCGGCCTATCAATGACCAAGCCAGTCTGATCTCCTTTATACTGACCTCAAACAACGAGCGAAGTTGAGATGTTGATGAGAAAGGGGCTTTTCTCAAGGCCAAAGAGTGCTCTTTGAAGGCTACTATGCATCCTTACGAATACAAGAGTGGTTTTTTTTGTTTTGGGTATAGCAGGACTTGAACCTGCGACCATTAGGTTAAAAGCCCAATGCTCTACCAACTGAGCTATACACCCGATTTTACAAGAAGGCTTGGTGCAGAAAAGAAAAGAGGGCGGCCTGGCCCCTTTTCTTCTTATCATATCACAAGGGCGCGGCTCTGTATGGTATAGTACTGTGGAGCAAGTTTGGGAGTCCTTTCCACTCATTGAGGATTCTATCTAAAAAAGAAGGTCAACGGGGGAGACTACTTTGAAGTCCGGGCTGAACAAACTACTTCTCCTGCTACCAAAACAGAGAAATAAGGAAATAAGATGGATTCGTCTAATAAAATACCCAATGCCTGTAGTTGAAGAATTGTTGGATGAGTTATCTTGTGCTGTTTGGTTTACTAAGCTGGATCTGAGAGCTGGTTACCATCAGATAAGATTACATGAAGCAGATGAGTACAAAACGACATTCAAGACCCACGTCACTATGAATTTTAGGCTATTTGGGCTCACAAATGCACCACCCACCCTCCAGAGTGCTATGAACACAATTCTGGCTGAGCTGACTAGGGTTTGTGTACTTGTTTTTGTTGATGACATCTTAATCTACAGCAAATCCTTGCAAGATCATGTCACCCATTTGCAGCAAGTATTTGACCTTCTGAAGCAGAATCAACTATATGTGAAGTTGAATAAATGTTCATTTGCTCAACCACAGATAGAATACCTGGGTCATGTCATTAGTGGGCAAGGGGTGGCTACAGACTAAAAGAAGATCCTCACAGTGAAAGAGTGGCCTACTTCCAAGTCAAGCACATTAGAGTTTGGGCTTAGCAGGACAGGCGTTTCATTCACAGGAGCTTAGCTCATTTGACTGCTCAAAGACTTAAAACACCAATGCAGCACAAAGCTTTCCTTTCCTCAAGCTCATGGGATTACAATATACCATCCAATAAAAGGCTCAGAGAATAGGGCAGCTGATGCACCACTATCTAGATTACATGAGCCAGATGAACTCAATGCCATTACTTCCTGTCAACCACAATGGCTCACTGATATTGTTGCAGGGTACAGCAAAGACACATTCACCCAGAATTGACTATCTGAATTGGCAGTCCTGAGCACTCACAAGAATAGAAAATATTCATTGCATAATGGGGTCATTCGATATAGAGGAAGAGTATGGGTTGGTGCAAACTTCTAAATGAAAAAAAACATCTTGCAAGCACTTCATGCCAGTGGTATTGGTGCCAACTCTGGCATTACTGCTACTTATCACCGCATCAAGGCACTATTTTCTTGGACAAGAATCTTTCAATCAGTGGAATCTTTTGTCAACAAGTGTCAAATCTGTCAGCAAGCTAAGGTAGAACATTAAAAACTCCCTGGCCTCTTCGATCCTCTACCCATTCCTGATGAAGCATGGTCCATTATCAGCATTGACTTCATCACTGGATTACCAAAGTCCCATTACTATGATTCAATTCAGGTGGTGCACGAGACAAGCCAAACAAACAGAAACCGAATTAATACCGAAGAACACAAGTTGTGGGCCGTAAAGTGGAAACGGTTGCAGGCCAAAGCTGTCCCCCTTTGCCACTAAGACTTGAATCTTTAACCATCGGAATACCCGGTACTCTCTCTACCAAACAGGCAAGATAGTCTTATCTTGAACTCTGTCCCTTCGCTAATGATTGACAGGTTTAGTGCCTGGTAGTAAGGGTATTTTGTGGTCTATTGTCCTCCTAGGAGGTCACTCTGTAGGCTCAGCAAACAATTCACTGAAGCCATTCAAGACCGGTTGCAGGGCAGACAGACCATTGACTTGACATGACCGTAATACATACAGAATAGGAAGGATAAGCTATAAGATAGAGATCCGGATTGTTGTGCTCCGGAATAAAGAAGAATACCATCTTGTCTAATCAAATACGAATACCATCTTATTGATTTAGTCAGCTTGCATCAACACATAAGATGTGATATGAGTAGTGGGAAATAAACTCTTCTTTGATCACTTGAAACATAGTAGAAAGCATCCAAAACAGAATGAAATGCTGTTCAAAAGAAGAAGCTACCTGGCCCAACCACTACACCATTTTGCCTAATGTGTGACTACCCATATCAGTTACAACATCTTCCGTTTCCAAGTTTTCAGTGCCTTTTTCTTATAGTATACAAAATCGGATTCTGGATTGCTCTTCATTTCGTTCAATTTATCCCCTTGCTTTTCAACGTATATATATTAACCCGCCTTGTTTACCTATTTCTTCTACAATTCACATGACTCATTGAAACCAACTTTCTCCTTCCTACATTTTATCTCTATAGCAGTTATCCTGTATAATGATTTCTTTTTGGTCGCTACTCTCCTAACCGACGAGTCGGAGAGGATACGAATGTCCTTTCACCCTACCACCCATCTTCCTTCTAGCTTCCTTGATCAACGACGAGTAAAGATCCCGGAAAAGATCCAAGGGAGTACAATACACTTTATATTCATGTCTTGAATAATGAGGGGGGTAAAGAAGAAAGTCCGATTTCTCTCTCCTTTGTGGATATGCCCTTATTCAGCTCTTGAAAGAAAGAGAGATAGAAAGAGAGAATGATCAAACTCAACTAGACGGCAGTTCCTCTTGTTCAAACCTCTCTTGCCGAGTCTTCTCCTCATAGCGAGTTTCGCTCTCGCTTCGCGTGTCCTAAACATAAAAAAAGAAAGAATTGATTGTGAAAGACAAGTGTTTCATTCCCCTCCCTAATCGTTGAAATTCGAACTGTCCGCTAGCTCCTCCTTTGTTTGGATTATAGCCCTTCCTTGGGGATTTACTATCCAAAGTAAATCTTTCCAGTTTCAAATGCTACTATTTCTTCGTGGGCAGAAAGTCCAAAATCTTCTTTTTCCGGTACTCCTTACTCTTTTCTCCCATCGTCCTACTTTCACTTCTACTGACCTTCTATCCATAATGAGTTCCAAGATTGGTGAATCGATGTGGGAATAGATAAAATGATTGTTGAGTACACAGTATAACCGTGTAGCTCATCCAGAAGATCATCAATGACCGGTATCGGGTATTTCTTTTTTACGGTTTGCGCATTGAGTTGCCTATAATCCATAGGCGCCACGAACCTTCTTTATTCTTGTAAAGAAGAGCCGGTGAGGCATGAACTAGGTTGTAGAGTACCATTCTAGAGTAACTCCTTGATTATGGCTTCAATTTCATCCGATGGTGTGAATACCTATAAGGCCTTTGATTCACTGGTTGACTATCGTGAGGTGAATCCGATGGTCACATGGTCTTTTAGGAGGGAGGGTAGTGGGTTCTAAGAACACATCAGAGAAAGAGGACCAAACCTGCTTGAGTCCTCTTCTACATCTTGAGTACTTCCCACTCCAATGGATCTAGTTTTTAGAATAGCTTTGATCCGGCCATGTAGAGCACTCATAGAGGTCCGGCTTCACGTCAGTAATCTACCACACCCATGCTAGAATTCAGTAGAGTCCCCACTCGCCAACCGCGATGTCTTGGTTGAGAGGCCCCACCTACCCATCTTCCCACAGTTTCACTGAGTTAGTACCATCCCCAATTCGCCACTTCTTGTGTTGATGTACTAAGAAATTGGTTGAGGCAATCGACTTCAATCAGAGGAAGCACTTGTGCACATCAACTTAGGATATCCCCTCCATTCTACACCAGATTATGCACTCACCTCTGGTATAATATAGGAAAGGAAGACGCCCTTTCAGTGCACGCCAAAGCAGCTTTGCCTAGAAGGCTTCGAAATACACTACTAGGTCCCTCATTCTCAGTCGGCCTTCACAAAGCGGTTTGCACACCTTGGACCAGCTGGACAGATGTTCTGGCCTTTCTCCTATTAAATGCATCTGCCACCTTATTTTCCATTTTACCCCTAATATTCCGCATTTGAAAGTCAAAACTCACACTTGCTCATCTTAGCATGTAGCTGATTCCGCAGAAAAAGTGTTAGCTGCAAGTGCTGTTGATGCTCCTTCAGTGTTTTACTGTCAAGAAGTATATCATAAAACCAACACAAATCTTCTGGGCTTGAACACATCATTCATGAGTGCTTGAAACGTTGTAGGAGCATTTGTAAGCCCGCATCACATTGAATTCATAGTTACAGGGTTCTGAATGAAGTTTTGGGCTTGTCTTCCTCTCTCATCCTGATTTGATGATAGCCAGATCTTAAGTCAATCTTGCTGTAATATTTAGCACCACTCATCCAATAGGGCATCTATGTGCCGGAATTGGGCATTTCTTCTTTACTGTACTGGCATTCAGCTGCCTAGTTTCAATGCACATCCTCCATGTCCCATCCTTCTTCTTCACTAACAGCACAGGTGAAGCAAAGGGGCTAGTAGAGGATTGTGTCAGTGAATTCTTCAGCAATTCCTCAATTCTCAATCTCAGCCTTTTGCAGATGTGAGTATCCGTATGGCTTCAGATGTTTGGGCTCAGTACCTTCGGGGGTCTATAGTGATCATGGATTCTTTTTTTTGTAAGGACTTAGGTTCTTGAAACACCTACTCTTAAGAGTTCAGTAGGGTTGAAATTGGATCAGAGATCAGAGATGTTAGGTTTACTGAGTTGACCATGCACCATTGAGCCATCATGCAGAACTAAGCTTGTTCTGATTTAGTAGCAATCAGCTCTTCTCCTTCCACCTGGTACAACTTTCCTCCTCCCCTCTTGATTCCTTCCAGCACCACTTAAACACTGCGGAAAGGGTTTTGACCAGCTAGTCAGATTGCCCCATTACGGGTGTGTTACGCCAGAAAGTTCCTCAATCCTGTGCCTGTTCCCGAGCGAGTCAGTCCCATTTCGATGACGAACGACATGATGTGTGCCTCCATAGAGCTTCCCATTTGACATTTCTCCATCGCGAGAGATTCTCTCCAGCCACAGGTTCCCCAGTGGTACGTCCAGGGTCGGTTCAATCAGTGCGCTATCAGTCTAGTACCATTAGCTCTCCAAGGGTCGCAATCCATTCTTTCCGGGCAAGCCAGTTCAGTTCCTTTCTGGTAGCAAGAGATCCCATATCAGATTAAGTAAAGGGATTACCTAGCTAGCGCATATCGAAGAGTTGGAGACTTCCTGCCACTATAGAAAAAGCCGTTGATGGATCAATTTCTGTAGGTGGGTCTCAACTCGGATCGAGACATTCGGATTTGCCGATGAAGAGTACTGCCTTGGAGGGCTAGGGGTTGTAGGGGAAGAACCAACCTTTTGTAGGTAGCAAAACATCTCACTCAGTAACTAAATTAGAGTTCGATCTTTTACGTTTGTGTTGTCTTTTTGCATTTTTGTTTCGATCCGACATCAGATCCGAGTTATTGTTCACTGACTATATCTTAGACCATTGTGATCTCTTTCTTTCACTTGGTTTTTCTTCCTTCCCTTCGGTACTCCTTAACTCGGAGATACTCCTTCGGTACTACTTGGCTACTACTTGAACAGATGGGTTTAGTCCCTTCCTTCGGGCAACGTTTTCTTCGGGTACCACCGGCTTACCACCGGGTTGAAAGAAATCCCTTACTATTAGGACATAGTGTTCGGTACGACTTAAGGCTACTGGATTGACTTTCTTTAATGTTGCATCTGCTTTCAACTATTTCATAGCCTCCCGTCCCGAGCAAACGTCGAGAGCAGGGTATTGAGCCAAAAAGTAAAATCCATAGAGTTGGGGACTAAAGAGACTCTTTTTTTACAGCCAACCATGAAGAGAAGAGAGTCTCAGAGTAGATTCGGTAATGTTGAGTCGATCTAGTATGGAAAATTCCTCGCTGTGCGCTCGCCTTTTGCCTGCTTCTGCTTCATCTGCAGATCGGATTCCTTCCCCAGAGTTCTTACTTATAGGCTTTATAGCCAAGCAATAGAATAGCTGCTTCTTCTAAAGCGGATTAGAGTGCGACGACCAAAGCTACAGAGCGGCCTCTACCGCTTTCCCTACTGTTCTGGTTGAACTAGGGCTTTGGCTGAGCGACCACCTTCTTCCAGTATTCTTAGCTTACTGTCTGCTTCCTGCCTGATCGGTGCTGACTGACTGTTCTTGCTTGTCTTGGGCCTGCTCTAGTTTTGGTGCTGCTAACTAAGGGTCGAATTTCGTGACTTGATGAAGAGGAAGCCGAGTATCTTTGGTCTTGAAGAGTCAGGCCAATCCAACCGCTTGCTCCTGCCCAACTCAGTCTCAGTCGTACCATAATGCGCCTGGACTCAACACTTTTCTTGCTCCAAGACCACCCTCTAGCCCTCATGTAAAATAGATGACAGAATTGTAAACAATCATAGAATGATTTAAGCTGAGGAACATAGAGGTCTCTCCCACAATTTTTGTCATATACCTCTGGAATAGTGTTGAAATCACACGCCACTAAGCTGTTTTTTAAACCAAGTGGTTTATCTTAGTGTGCTAGCCGCTGCTTCATTTCGTATAGCGATAACGCTTTCTCTTTCTTAGCGCTCCACCCCGCGGAGAACTCTGGTTGCGCTTTGGTTGGCTTTCTCTTTTTTCGATTTTCTCTGACTTGACTCAGCTTGACCTACTTGACTCAGCGGTTAGAGTATCGCTTTCATACGGCGAGAGTCATTGGTTCAAATCCAATAGTAGGTAAAGCCGGCCGAAACCCCCGCTTTTGCCAGCATGACAGCAAGCACAGACTGGCATCAAGGAGTAGAATGACCAAAGCATCGGTTGCTTCCACTTGTTTGTTGCCTTCTTCGACCGACAGACAAGGTACCCCCCTCTTTTTCTCTTGTGAACCTACGTTGAGCTTGGGACAACCCGCGACTGGCATAGGATATTTCAAAAGCGCCAGGATCCATCCTTCTTACGAACCAAGAGCACTGGAGAAGCGAAGGGGCTCGTGCTGCGACGAATAATGCCATTGTTCATCATCTCACAGATTTGCTTCTCAATCTCTGTTTTCTGGTGGGGTGCATATCTATATGGCCGGACATTGACTGGCATTGCACCTGGCACCAACGGAATTTGGTGGTCATAGGCACGACGAGGGGGTAATTCCTTTGGCTCCCGGAACAAAGCATCAAACTCCTGTAGCAGTTCTTGAATAGCTGGAGGTGTCTGCTCTGCAGGATCAACATCCAGAGTAATTGCTTGCAGATCATGCTCCTGGTGAATCTGACGCACTTGCACACACTGGCTAACAACACCACGTTTCAGCAATCCTTGCAGCTTACGGACAGAGATTGGACGGCAGGAAGGATTATCTTGAATGCCATTGAGAGTGATGCGGCGCCCTTTGTGCGTGAATTTCATACGACGATGACGCCAATGTACCCACATCGGGCTATGGTCTTCGAACCGCTCTTGCCCTCCCCTTTCACTTCCATAGTGGTCTTCTTTGGCCGGCCCACTCATTTCACTCTCAAGCTCTCTGAGAAGAGAGAATCCGATTCAAGATGTTTCGAATTCAGCGTTTCCTTCATGTTCGTGCTTTAAGTCAGTTCGTACTTTTCAGTATCTAAGAGAATGACTGAACTCGCGTTGAAAGCTACTAAACAACGGCTGACAGAGACTCATAAGAGGGAGAGCGGTAGCAAAAATGAGATCTTTCGTCTAGACAGAAGAGAGATCCTTTCCTTCCTTTCTATAGGAAATGACTGATGTTGCTAAGTCACCTTCCGCTGCTCTTGCGTCATCCCTTTTCCAATTCTTTTTGTATGGCTCGGTTGCATCCGATTGATCGATCCCTAGTCACTGATTACAAGCATGAGTTCTTTGATTCACTACTGACTTCTTCTGTGGAGCCGAGTTCGCCGACTGAGACTACTTGAAAAGCATTTTCGACCAACCGATCTCACGACGATGAGTCACCCACATACTTAACAAAAAATGCAAATAGAAGAGCAAGTAAATCAAGCTCAATTACAACTCACTCTGATCAAATAGCACTCAGGTATAGGATTTCCAGCGGAAAGGTAGACTTGCTCGCTTCTTTACCCTTGTACGCACAAATCTAGCTCATAGCAGTACTTTCGAGTTCGGTTACTTAAGTACAAAGATTGGAACAACTTAGCGCAGGAAGTCCCATATCTTGTCTTAGCCTCGCCTCACCTATTTCCTCATAATGAGATCAGAATGAAATAGAATGGAATCTCAAGTCTTAGCTAGATCAGGGCTACCACGTTCCCTCAGACGAAAAAGAAAAGAATACTAGACCTGTTGGACTCGCAAAGTAGGATCAGGCTTTTTCTACTAGAAACAGAGGAGAGCGAAAACTAAGTCAAAGGGGGAAGAGCTGTTTATGAGCATTTTAAGGCCGGTTGACAACATCCAATGTCTCCCACGAGGGTGCCTGAAACTCCAGTTTTTCTAGGCAGAGGTAGGTATATATATATTTAACACATTTTAGTTTGTAGGAAGATTCCCCGCTCTAAATTTTTTTCTATTTGGAGCTTCTTCCAAAGAGGTTGGGATTCTAGTTTCAATTGGATGTGTCCCGGTAAGATCGTTAACGACTGATATACTGCCTGAGACAGGGCATGCTCTCCCCTCTGCGTATCGAGAGAAAGAAACAACTTCCTGATTCCAGTTTATTTCATTTATACCTACGATATCCACGCTAAAGATGCAAACTTTTGCAGTTCATATCAGCCTGAATGAGGAAGTAGAGTCAGTTTTGTCCATAAACTGGGCCGAAGATCTGACAGAGGTTGACTTGCTGGCTTGTGAGTTGCCAGCTCCGTAGTTGATTGCTAACCAGAGGATAGTGACAGCCAATATTCCTATTCCTGCTTGTGTGCTTGTTTGCTATTCTTCGTGTTCCTGTTACGAGACGACCTCGGCTCAAGCTGACCCCACACCGAAAGTCGTCAAGCAATCTTGGGCTCCATCAATCAGTGAGGAGGAAACCAAAACCTGATGGAGTTCCCCGCCATCACCTCGCCTAGATCCGGGGGTTCATACCCTCCTGTAGAAGAGATGTAAGTCGCAAAGGCTACTTGCCTGCCGAGGGGGGAGAACTACCTAGTATCAAATTCACAAAGCAGCACATTTAGTAGTTGACATCTTTCTTTCTCGTTTTCATCGGAAAGGAGAGCTTTCACGTTAAGCAAGAAGAGCTACGAGTTGGAGGGCTATTTCACCGACCGTCACTTCTCCTTTGTATCTGCCGAAGACGCAAGTAGCCCAATGACAGACTTGTGTGGAGTTGAATGACAACACGCAGAGGTCTTTTGGCGAAACTGGGGGCTCTTTGTCTAAAGGAAGGGCAAAGTCAACAGGCCAATCCCAGTTTCAGAATTGGAAGAAGCAGTAGGAGGTTCACCATCAGAAAGGCATGGGACAACAAACTCTCTTAAAGCTTTCTTCGAATAAGTCTTTCGCTTGACTTGGCTCAACGGCTTTAGTTCAGTAAATGCTTTCATATGAAGCTTGAGTCAAGTCTAGTCTCATGCAGTGAAGATCGTCAAGCAATCATTGCTCGTCTCTCCGAAACCTATTGATAAGGAACGCGTTCAAGTGTATGGAATAATCAAACCTTTCACGTATTTGTTAACATAGCGTTGGACGATTGATTCCTCTCTTTCTCCATGGCCTGCTTCCCATAACTGGCCTTACTAAAACTTCCGAAATGCTAATTTGACCTAAATTTCCGGTTAACTGCTTACTTTCTTTGCTAGCTCACCCGAAACTCTGTCTTCAGGAGGAAAGCTTGCTTGAGTACCTTACTTGAAAACAAACCGCTTGAGCTGTAACCGAAACAGAAAGGTTTGATGAGCCGCTGCTTGCTCTCTAACTGCTCTTACCGCTTCTTCTTCTTGACCTCTGCTCACTGCTGCCAATGCTATGACTGCCGCCCCTATCTCTAAAGCTGCGGATTACAGCTCCTAATTCAAGCAGTTTTTTTTCTGAAGTATGAGTCTTGTTTGTGACATTCAATTCAGAATGAACATTCAAAGGAAAAGTAGTATGGGACGCTGCTTGCTATTACTGACTGCGGCTGCCGACCGAAGAACTGAAGATCTTAATCTATGTTTGAGTGCTCTTGCGAAAGAAAATAATTTCGAATGCAAAAATGACTTCAAAAATAGGATAGGATTGCGGATTCCATATATTTTTATAGAAAGAAAGATACTGTACTCCGCATCTTTACACCGAATCCTTAAAAGCCATTTAATGCCTTCTTGCCTGCCTTCAGTTCATGCCTTCAGGCCGGCCTGCTCTTGCCTATGAATGAGATGCCTACTTCCCATTAAGTCAAAATACCTCATAGACATACATATTTTTAAGAATACTTAGTTAGTTAAAGAGAAAGATGGCTTTTGACAATTTTTTTAGTCCCCTCGTTCCCGAGCAAGAAAACGGATGCACTAACGCGCAACGGCTTTCGCGCTAGTTGCTCAATCCGTTGCTTGTTCGGAAGAATCCGCAAATGAATATTCTTTATTTCCTCTCGGACAGGCCCTCTTTTTTCATTTGAATGTACATCTTTTTCGGTAATGATCATCTACAACTGAAAGACTGACGTCTTCCTCTACTCGATCCTTAGTTATACAATCTCCCTCCACCTCAATTTTTATGATCCTCATAGCCTTTTTTATTTGCGTCCTCCCCCTGGATCTATTCCTGCCGCGTCCACGTCCTCTGCCTCCAGCAACTAGAGCTGCATCATCTTGTTCATTATTGAGAATAGGCCTCTTCTCACACCGTACCAGTTCTTTTTGCAGTTGAATCTTCCCGTTCTGGCTTATTGAGTGTATAGATTCTTTTTGAAATGCAATCTATTCCCACGTCACTCTTCTCATAACATATCCTGTTCTCCTCACTTTGATTCTGGATTCACCGGTTGATTTAAGACGGGGTTCTATGCTTTCTAGCCCCATTTGACAAAAGTGAGCTTCCCCTATCTCTTTTGTAGGAATCAGATAGCAATGCTCATTCGTGAATAGCATTTCATGCTTCCGCTACTTCGTCGGAGAGATCCATGGAAACTCAAAAAAGAAAAGCGGACAACATTGTTCATACGATAGCCGGAAAAGTAAGTTCTCCCGCCGGCTATTCAAAAAAGAAAGACTTACTTATTCATAAACTGCCTTTTATCGAGCATAATAGCTCTGATACGCTTGTATAGAGGAGTATAAAACAATGTATATATATATATAGGTGTTTAGTATCCTACAAAAACATTAACATCCAAAGCACCGTAAGCTTGCTTTCTCTCCCGCTGACAGACAAAGAAAAGGTTTTTTTAGACTTTTCTATGGTAGGCCTGCGCTAGTGGAATATCTTTTGTGTTTGTATTCTAGCTTAGGTCTCTCTATTCTTTGCTTAAGCTATCGTGTCGTGTAGATGGATGGCATCTCCCTATTCCCACATCCCCGGATATGATTAATGTATGGAAGCTAAGGAATTGGGTCATTCTTCAGCCCAAGATGCAAGCATTTGGACTCCATCCGAATATGGCAGTTGAACTCTTATAATAGGCTTGGCTCTGGAAAATGGGCTTATCTTGGGCAAAAAAACGCAAATAAAGAAGAGCTTCTTGTTTCCAAGCGGAACTCGAATGGGCTGCTAGCAGATTTGTTGGGGATGGCAAGTTAACACCGTGGGTAGGCTTGCCTTTCACTCGCTCTGGCACATTTTGGCGGAACGTCAACGTTATATATAGTGGAATTCTAGAGGTAAGTTAATGTTTTCAAAAATCCAAATGGAAAAGGATTTGCAAAAATATGCAGATTAGAAGCTAGTATCTCAAGTTTTATGAGAGAAAGAAGAGGAAGAATCGGCGAACATCCTAAAAAATGGTACTTTTGTCTCAATCCGATCAAAAACAAACATATTCTATTGTGTGTTGACCACCGGGAAACGAATGGATTAAGATGAAGATGGACGGTTCAATTAGCGAGCATGGGAAGGCTTGTGGAGGTTTAGCAAGAAAAAGGGGATATATGCGTTCTCTCAAGCAGTTAAGAACAAGACCATACTCGAAGTCGAGCTCTTTTGCATCTGAACATGTATTCAAATAGCAGCTGAAAAGGAGTGTCAGAGGATTTGGATTGATTCGGATTCCCTAACGTAAGACATGGTCTACTCTCAAGATCCCAAAGTCCGCAGCTAAGGAAAGCCCCTTCTTCATAAGATCAAGAAAGTACGAGCGTCTTTCGAAGATTGGAAAATCTCCCATACTTGGAGAGAAGCAAACCAACCGGCCGATTTGCAATTGACTATGCTTAGTAGTTGACATCTTTTGTCTTCACATTTTCCCTTCCATTTTGTAAAGTTAGTAGAAGAGGATAGATCCGGTAAATTGACGAATGTCAATCTTCATTTTTGTAGATTAATACACTGGTAGGGGTCGATCAGGCAAATCCCAAAGCTGACCCCCGAACAGCTGCCGGACTGCTCTACTGATCTTCTCTCTCTTCAGAAAAACGTAACCTTCTCAAAGACTCCCTTTGCACTGAGAACACAATTCAGAACCCTCCTTCTCACAAGAAGGCAAACCTTGTACGTTGATCGAATCTTCTTTCGCATCCAGAAGAGAGGCTGTGGGCTATCCGAGAGAGTGGTTCAGGTGACTACCGGAGTCATTGATTAAGCAGGTCAGTTGGGCTTAGTAGGGCTCGAACCTACAATATCACCGTTATGAGCGGTACGTTTCAACCAATTAAACTATAAGCCCAATCGGATCTCTACATGCCGGGAAGAGCGGACAGAAAGAGGAGACCTTTGCTCTATCTCCTTCTTCCTCTTCCCGGGGCCCCGGAGGGGTTCTTTGGCAAGCCCTATTAAAGAAGCTAAGTGACTTTCATCACTCAAGTAGTGAGTTTGAGAGTGACCGTTAGGGCGACCACTTGTACTTCTAGGCCTTGGCGACCTATATGTTACGCAACACAGCTTCACTCGATTCAGTAAATCAATAGTTCAAACCAGCCCACTAATAGCTTAGATAGTGGCCCTTCCACTTTGGTATAGTTGACCCTACCTATTGACTCAAGGTTCATAGGAAGGGGGAACCCAGACGTAGTGGGATGTAGGCTTCAGTTGTTTTGGTACTTTTTCACTATGTCTTATTATTTGTTTTGTAACCGGCTTTTCACCGGCAGGTCAGTAGGCCTTTTAGAAGGCGAACAAACGAAAGTTCTCCGCAGGCGCTAGCGCTATCTTGGTCCCGTTTGCATGCTTCGAAGGTATAACCCCGAGACGATGCCGTGGACCGTATGCATGTGTGTTGTATGAGATGCTCGTGTTTGCACCATGTCCGAGATGTCCTTGCACGTTCCTCCTTGTTTGCCATGCTGTCCACCCGTGGGAACCTGGTAACCGGGATCACCCCACCATCTTTTTCACGCATCCGCAAACTTCTATTTTGCATCGGTATCTCAATCGAGTTACCGGAACCGGAATGTTGCCGTGGCACCGTTTTCATTACCATCGCCGTGGCACCCCTTTTGTTTCCGCCATGGTGACAAAATGCTTCATAGTATGCTTGTCAACATTTTCATAAAAACTTGCATAAAACTTGCACGTGTCATTCACATCATGATAATAACATATAAAATGTTTAAAATTGTTGTTGCATTAAATTGCTAAATGCATATGGGGATTTACCGGAATTGATGGTTGATGTTTCCGGCCTCATTTAAAATGCCTAACTATGTATTTTACTCATGTTTCAACTATTGCCATGTTTAATAACATTTAATATTGTTGGCTACATAAACAAGAGAGAACTAAATAAGTCTTGTGGTGTTTCGTCAATATGCAACTCCTTGCATATTGAGCTCCACTTAACTTGTAGTTTTGTTTGCGCACTTTGCCATGACATGCCTCATTAAACCGGACATGCATCATACTTGGTTGTGCATCATGCCATGTTTATGTGATGGTTGTTTACTATGTTGCTTGCTTCTTTCCGGCCTGCTTCTCTCGTTAGCTTCGGTTTCGGTCCGGAGTTGTGAGGAATCGTTCGACTACGTCCGTTTGTCTTCTTCATGGACTCGTATTTCTTCCTTGCGGGATCTCATGCAAGATGACCATACCCTCGAAATCACATCTATCTTTGCTTGCTAGTTGTTCATTCTATCGCTATGTCGCGCTACCTACCACTTGTTATATCATGCCTCCCATGTTGCCATGTCAAGCCTCTAACCCACCTTACTAGCAAACCATTGTTTGGCTATGTTACCACTTTTGCTCAGCCCCTCTTATAGCGTTGTTAGTTGCAGGTGAAGTTTAAGTTTGTTCCATGTTGGAACATGGATATGTTGGGATATCACAATATCTCTTATTTAATTAATGCATCTATATACTTGGTAAAGGGTGGAAGACTCGGCCTTATGCCTGGTGTTTTGTTCCACTCTTGCCGCCCTAGTTTCTGTCATACCGGTGTTATGTTCCTTGATTTTGCGTTCCTTACGCGGTTGGGTGTTATGGGAACCCCTTGACAATTCGCTTTGAATAAAACTCCTCCAGCAAGGCCCAACCTTGGTTTTATATTTGCCTAACAACCTAAGCCTTTTCCCTTGGGTTTCTGGAGCCTGAGGGTCATCTTTATTTTAACCCCCCGGGCCAGTGCTTCTCTAAGTGTTGGTCCGAACTGGGCAGCCTGCGGGGCCACCTCGGGGAAACTTGAGGGCCAGTTTTACTCGTAGCTTGACATATCTGGTGTGCCCTAAGAACGAGATATGTGTAACTCCTATCGGGATTTGTCGGCACATTCGGGCGGCTTTGCTGGTCATGTTTTACCATTGTCGAAATATCTTGTTACCGGGATTCCGAGACTGATCGGGTCTTCTCGGGAGAAGGAATATCCTGCGTTGACCGTGAGAGCTTGCGATGGGCTAAGTTGGGACACCCTGCAGGGTATAAACTTTTGAGAGTCGTGCCCGCGGTTATGTGGCAGATGGGAATTCATTAATGTCCAGTTGTAGAAAACTTGACACTTGACTTAATTAAAATGCATCAACCGTGTGTGTAGCCGTGATAGTCTCTTTTCGGTAGAGTCCGGGAATTGGACACGGTCTTATGTTATGCTTGAACGTAAGTAGCTTCAGGATCACTTCTTAATCACTTCTAGCTTCTCGACCGTTGCGTTGCTTCTCTTCTCGCTCTTATTTGCGTATGTTAGCCACCATATTTGCTTAGTGCTTGTTGCAGCTCCACCTCATTACCTTATCCTACCCATAAGCTTAAATAGTCTTGATCTTGTGGGTGTGAGATTTCTGAGTCCTCGTGACTCACAGATACTTCCAAAAAATTGCAGGTGCCGATGATACCAGTGCAGGTGACGCAACCGAGCTCAAGTGGCAGCTCGATGAAGATCTTGGTCATTGTTATGTGTCTTTCCGGATGATCAGTAGTGGAGCCCAGTTGGGATGATCGGGGATCTAGCATTTGGGGTTTTCTCCTTTTACTTTGGTTCCATACTCGGACCTTGATTGTATTCTGGATGATGCATGTTTAACTTGTATTTGTGTGAAGTGGTGATTGTAAGCCAACTCTTTATCCCTTTCTTATTCAGTATATGGGATTGTGTGAAGATTACCCCACTTGCAACTAAACCACCATGCGGTTATGCCTCTAAGTTGTGCCTCAACACGTGGGAGATATAGCCGCATCGTGGGTGTTAGACAGTTCCCAGTGGGGGGGGGTGGATGAACAGGACCCCGTGGTATTAGAGGTTGTTGCCGCTGGATGAACGAGACCCCGATCGAGCCGGTTGGGGGTGGATGAACATGACCCCATGGCGGGCTGGATGAACAGGACCCCGTGGAGGGCTGGTTGAACAGTAGCCGGTGGAGGGCTGGATGAACAGTCGCCCGTGGAGGGGTGGTTGAACATGACCCCGTGGAGAGGGCCGGTTGAACAGTAGCCGGTGGAGGAGCAGTGGAGGCTGGATGAACATGAGCCCGTGGATGAACTATGGCTGGTGGAGGCAGGAGGGGAGACGCCGAGGATGAACAGTCGTAGGTGGAGGATGGAGCAGGTCGACGGTGGATGAACAGTAGCCCGTGGAGGCAGTCGACGACGGAGATGAACAGTATCCCGTGGAGTCCCGTTTTTGGTACGCCACACCCCTCCCGATGAACAGGACCCCTGTTTCGACCATAGCGCTCCAATACAAGTCCGTTTCCTCCATTTTGCGGTATGCCACACCCCTCCCGATCAACAGGACCCCGTTTCGACCGTAGGAGGTCCAAGAGAAGTCTGTTTCCTCTATTTTGCAGTACGCTAGACCCCTCCCGATGAACAAGATCCCATTTCGACCATGGCCGATCGAACACAAGGTTGTTTCCTCCATTTTGCGGTACGCCAGGTCTCGTTTCGATCGGCTGTTACGTGCAAGCTGGTTGGCTCCTGATGAACCTGACCCATTTCGACCCAGTCGGTTGGCTCCCGATGAACACGGCCCATTCTGACCTAGTCGATTGCCTCCCGATGAAGAGGACGTTGTTTCTCCGTTCCGACCCAGCCGGTTCACTACCCGATGACCAGGACGCCGTTGCTGCCGTCCGTTGCCTCTCCATGTACACAAGCCCTGGCCGTCCATATATATATGCGCGAGTATGCGCTCGAGAACCCGCCCGTATGTGCGTACGTGGCCGTATTTTTTTGCCCTGTGGTTGTACATACGTGTACATGACTTAGACAGGACTGCGTGAACAACTATGTCGGGTGCTCTACAACGTCACGTCGCTACTTACTCGGCCACGGTTGATACTTGTAGAGAGACCGATCAACCAGTATGTACGTACACGTTCGCGACCAGACAGACAACGCTACGTACACTTTGACCGGGTGGGTCCCAGCGGTCAGGGAGGATAAGGAAGCACTTCCTTGCATGCGAAGATATAGCTAGCTGGTCCCAGCTGTCAGGGGAAAGAATCATTTTTATTTTGGGATTAATAAGGAGGCACTTCCTTGTGTTTGAAGATGTAGCTGGTGGGTCCAGCTGTCAGCCTCACTGCCTAAAGTTCTCTTCCAATGGCTGTCCTCCGTTGACCACGTTCACCACGCTGCGCCGAGAGCACCAAGGCGGTAGACGACGATGCCTAGGAAGGGAACAACGTGGAGGCGGGGAAGACGTGGCAGTAGATGCCCACGTGGAGGGGAGTACGTGGGTTGACTGCTTCGGCTACGGTGTGAGGCTGCTGTCGCCATAGAATAACAGGAGGTGTGGGTGAGTATAGAGGGATGGCGTGGCCAGCGGTGGCAGCACAGCCGGACACGGGAGGCAGGAGCAGGCAGCACGGTCGGTGCTAGTTTGGGCGGCTGGAGCAAGAAGACTAGAGGTTGAAGAAGCATGATGGTCGTTGGATGGACATCGTACGGTCATTGCAGCTAGAATCATTTATATTGACTAAGTTCACAAAGCCCTTGGTACATGTCAACTTAGTAGGCCCACAGGTCAGCCTCCAAAATGGTGCACCCCAGATGTTAGGGGGTGGAATCATTTTTTGGGCGGCTGAAGCAAGAATATCTGAGATTGAAGAAGAAGCATGACATCCTTTGGATGGACATCCAACGGCCACTACTGCTAGACCCGTGTGTTGACTATAAGTTGAGAAAGCCTTGCATACGCGTCAACTTAGTTTTTGTTTCTTTAGGGGATGCGTCAACTTAGTAGTCCCACAAGTGTGTGACAGAGAACATATAACCCATTTACGATTTGTAAGAATGTACATCCCATTTTTGAATTCTAATGGAATTTACTACAGCCCATTTACAGTTTGTTAAAAGTACAACCCATTCCATATCTAGGACAACGATTAATAATTTTAACCAACCACTCAAAACAGAATTCAATAAAATTTCCCACATTTTGATGGGATCCGAAATATTTTTATCCCGAAATTTCTAGTTAGATTAAATATAATTTCAAAATAAATTTTATTACGTAAAAATCCGACGAAATATTGCGCACACAACAAGTAATGAAATTAAAATTTTGTAATTCCAAAAATAATATATTTTTAAAACTAATTACATGTATGGTGCATTTTTTATAGTTACTGCTCAGTTTTTATAATTACATCCCGTTTATTATCTCTTAAAGCCATTTTCTTGTTAAGCATAATGCATCCATCCTAGGAAAGATTTACAGCCCAGCGGGGCAGAGAATAACAAGTTGACACGGATATTGTGTACAACTGTCGGCCCAGTTGCATTGCTGATGTTGAAAAAAGGCATGTTTAGTACAGTATAACCTTACATGGCTATTCAGCCCACATTCAGCAACGCCGGAAAGGCCCAAACAAGGCTTCTGTACAACTTTTTGAAATCACTGAGCTCAATTAGTAACTTAAGAAAAAAGTTAGAGTACAGTGGAACCTAATTAAAAGGTGTCACGAGCGAAGAAATAATTCAACTGGTCCCACTTGTGTGTGTGTGTGTGTGATAGAGAGAGAAAGAGAGACCCATCGGTCGATGCTCGTAAATACATCTTTCAGCCATATGCATTGCTGATGCTCAGTAAAAACTTATATAGTTAACACAATCATATAGAACATCATAGCATACTAAACTTGCATACAAAAATTCCATGCCATAACCATCAGAGCCCAGCTGTCTGGAGGAACAAACATACTTACGAGCTCACCTCTAACACTACAAAAAAAGACACATCCGTGACATTTTGGGCCGAACGATTTTTTTCCTGTCATGCTTATGACACTTCTATGACGATAACTGTGACAAAACCTGGTATCATCATAGATGTGGTGGGCTCCTACTTCTATGACATAAAATCATGATAGAAAATGGGCTTTTCGTCTTGGGCGGGCCGGAGATGCAGCTGCATGACATTTTTTGGTCCGTGCATGACAGAAAACATCATGGTAGAAGCGAGGGGGAGGAAAATATCGGGGAGTTCCTGGTTATAGTGGTTCGTCGTGGCCGAGCGATGCACAGAGGTTTCCGCGTTTCTCTCATACACGTACGCGCGTGTGTGCGAGGCATTGCGCTCTAACTGAACTCTAGGGAGGCGTTGGGCTCTAACTGAATCGAAGCGATTGCACTAGCTACGTTACAGAACCCCGATCGATCCCTTCCTGGTAACCGAACCCGAGTGATTCCTTCGCTACTACTGCTAACTGAAGCCGGTCAATGCTGCCTCTTGATGAACAATGAGCATTGTTGGAGGGGTTGGATGAACAGTTCCTAGTGGGGGAGGGAGAGGGTATATGAACAGGACCCCATGGTAGTAGAAGCCATTGCCGCTGGATGAACAGGACCCCGATCGATCGAGCCGGATGGGGGTGGATGAACAAGATGTTGGGTTCTACGGTAGGGTGCGTCGACTGCAAATTAAAATTTTCCTACGCGTAGAACAACCAAGAACATGCTACGGGAGATGGATCACAGTTTGTTATCACTAGACACGCAGTGCCGTGCAGCGGAAGAAGAGTTGGGGCAGCCTGTCCACGTGGATCGTCTCCTCCTCGTCCGATATCCCTCGTACAGCCGGTAGTCGGTTCCCACGTACAGGTTCGCTGGAGCGGCGCAAGTGCACCGCCTCTAACGGTATCCGCGCATGCAGGAGGAACATCGTACGGCGGACTGCTAGGTCCGATCACACAATCGGCGGTGAGTGGAGGTGTCTATTCGCAACACATGCAAACCCTAGTGACAGCGCCGAAGCGATCAATCGCGTGAGTGTGCAGCACCTCCACTTTATATAGGCGTCCATCGTGGGCTCAACACTTGGGCCTCGCACGGACCCTAAAGCCTATAAGTCTACTCGGCCACAATCCGAATACAGCTCGGATCACATCCGACCAGTGTCCTCGGATCCGACCTTATAGGTTCCTTCCCTTAAGAGCACGACCCCTTAGGTTCAAGCCGGCTTGGTCGCAGTTCGGATCACATCTGGACTACATGGCTGCTAGCGGCCTCTAGCAAGGCGTGCCGACCACCAAGCTGACGACGAAGCTGGTTCGGCGAACCTGTACATCACACTTCCATTCCTTTTGCCACACGATATATGTTGTCAGGCTCAAGGCGAGTCTGTCATCCTTGTGCTAGCCTGACCTCTTTCTCATTCCAGTGATGCCGACGACAAACCAGATTATCTCATAATCCTTATCGCATGGCCATGCTTATCCTGGTTGGATCACACGAGCGTCCCAGAGTATATCTCTCCTAACCAGAGGGGCAAATCTAATCTTGCTCAACCACGTCTCGCAGCATGGTTCTGGACAAACCCGGAACCTACCTTTATAACTACCCAGTTACGGAGTAGCGTTTGGTCGGCCCAAAGCAAGTCTGTCACCATCCCGAGTACATGTGTCACCTCAGGTCTTAGGACATAGAACATATGTTGTACTTGAGACTCACAGATGACACATCGCTGTGTCTCATAGTTGGTTCTCTCCGACTCGGACCTTATCTCGACTCGGATCCGACTACGTCGAAGCCGACCAGATCCTTCCAAGTCCATATTATCCAGTTAGCATCCAATGCTCCATGTCTAGTGAGACCAAGCCATCGACCGTGTCATATGCTAGTCTAGTTGGCTGCGCGTCCACACAGACCTTTCAACTAGGGACCTTTTAGGACAGTCATCATACAATGCATAGTCCCACAAACAAGTCACGTACTTGCTGATACACATCATTGATAATGTCCAAGGACTATCTTTATTCATAAACACATAGGAAATATCATCATACATGATGGCCTCTAGGGCATATCTCCAACAGTCTCCCACTTGCACTAGAGTCAATCAAATAGACATCGAATGCCCATAGCTCTAACGTGCCCCTCATGCTTGGGTTGTGGAAGCGGCTTAGTCAACGGATCCGCAACATTTGCATCCGTGTGAATTTTGCATAACTCTACATCACCACTCTTTACGATCTTTCGTATCAGGTGATATTTCCGATCTATGTGTCTGACCTTGTGGTGATTCCTCGGCTCCTTGGCTTGTGCGATGGCACCAGAATTATCACAATAAAGGTCCAACGGTTTTACAGAGGCTGGGAAAATACCAAGATCATCCAGAAAGTTCCGGATCGAAACACCTTCCTTTGCAGCTTCACAAGCCGCAATGTATTCGGCTTCTGTAGTAGAATCGGCCACCGTATCTTGCTTGGAACTCATCTAGCTCACTGCTCCTCCGTTCATGACGTACACGAATCCGGACTGTGATCGACAATCATCTCTGTCGGTTTGTAAACTAGCATCGGCATAACCCCATACGAAGAGCTCTTCCTCACCTCCATAAACTAGGAACATCTCTTTAGTCCTTTTCAGGTACTCCAAAATAGTCTTTAACGCTGCCCAGTGACTCTCACCTGGGTTGGCATGGTATCTACTTGTTAGGCTTATTGCAAAAGCAACATCGGGCCATGTACATATCATGGAATACATGTTGGATCCGATTGCCGAGGCATACGAAATCCTACTCATCCTGCTTCGCTCATCAGATGTCGAAGGACTCTGAGTCTCGCTTAGCCTTATAGCATGTGAGAGTGGCAAGAACCCTTTCTTTGCATCACTCATGTTGAACCGCTTCAACACTTTATCTATGTACGTGCTCTGGCTTAAGCCGAGCAGCCTCCTTGATCTATCTCTATAGATCTTAATGCCTAAAATGTACATTGCCTAACCAAGGTCCTTCATAAAAAACTTGCCATTCAATGACTCCTTGATCGAGTTCAACATCGAAATATCATTTACGATTAGTAGTATGTCATCCACATACAAGATTAAAAACACTATCGAGCTCCCACTTAACTTCTTGTATAAACAAGAGTCCTCTTCTCTTTTGATGAAGCCGAAACCAGTGACGACCTCATCAAAACGAATGTTCCAGCTCCGAGATGCTTGCCTCAGCCCATAAATGGATCTCTTGAGCTTGCATACCTTACTAGTGCTAGTCAGATCGACACAACCCTCGGGCTGTATCATATACACGTCCTCGGTTAAATTTCCGTGAAGGAAAGCCGTCTTGACATCCATCTGCCATATCTCGTAATCGAAATATGCAGCTATAGCTAGTACGATCCTCACCGACTTCAGGATCGCTACTGGCGAGTAAGTATCATCGTAGTCAATTCCTTGAACTTGTCCATAACCCTTAGCGACAAGCCGAGCTTTGTGGATCTGAACATTTCCATCCACATCGGTTTTCTTCTTAAAGACCCATTTGCAACCAATGGATGTTTCGCCAGGCGGCGGATCAACCAAGTCCCAGACTTGATTCTCATCCATGGACTTTAACTCGGATCTCATGGCCTCCAGCCATGACTCAGAATCTGGGCTCACCATCACTTCTGCATACGTGGTCGGCTCGTCGCTTTCTAGCAACAATACATCACACACTTTGTGCAATCTTTCCGACCTCCGTGGTTCTGGTGCCGCTTCCACTACGAGTTCCCTGACCAACTTCGGTATGATCTCATCACCAGCCGAGCCATCCCTGAGTGGTCCTCGAATTTCTTCGAGTCGGACCGTCCTCCCACTGGCCTCCCAACTAAGAAACTCTTTCTCAAGGAAAACCCCGTTCCGAGCAACAAATGCTTTGTTCTCTTCCCGGTTGTAGAAGCTATATCCCAAGGTTTCCCTCGGATATCCCACGAATATGCATTTATCCGACTTGGGTGTAAGCTTGTTTGACATAAGTTTCTTGACAAATGCTTCACAACCCCAAATCTTTAGAAAGACAAACTGGGACTCTTCCCAGTCCACATCTCATGCGATGTCTTGTCTATGGATTTTTATGGTACCCTGTTAAGTGTGAAAGCTGCAGTTTCTAGAGCGTATCCCCAGAATAACAAGGGTAAATCCGACTTGCTCATCATAGATCGAATCATGTCCAACAAGGTATGATTCCTCCGTTCTGATACACCATTTATTTGTGGCGTACCTGGAGGTGTGAGTTGAGGTACTATATCTCTGCTTTTCAGATGATCATCAAACTCCTGGCTCATGTACTTCGGCGCAGCGGCGGAGGTTACCGTCTCTGTGCCCTTTGCCTTAGCCTTTTTCTTAGACCAACTCTTCTTGAACTTAGCCGATATCTGCACCATCAACACTTGATGTGTGCCTTTCTTAATATCCTGCTCTGCCACTTTGGGCATCCCATGCAGTTTAGTGAGCTTCTTATCCATGCCATGCATATGATAGTTCGAGATGAACATCCCATAGTTGGGCGAAAGAGAACCCAGAACTGCATCAGTAGCCAGCTCATCCAAGAGCGGCATGCCCAACCGATCCAAAGCTTGCACATATCCGATCATCTTGATCACATGCGGGCTCAGTGGATCACCTTCCTTCAGCTTAGAATCCATCAAGGATCACCAGACGTTGAACCTTTCGGTCCTAGCCTGCACCTGAAACATGCTCTTGAGACTCTCGATCATATCGAAAGCCCCAACGTTTTTGAAATGCACTGCAAATCGGGGTCCATACAAGCCAGCATGAGGCAGCTGATCTCGTTTCATTCATCAACGAGTTTCTGGTAGGCATTCTTGCTTGTGGTACTAGCATTATCGGCAGGTTCCTCTGGAAGCGGATCCTCTAGAACATGTTCCTTTTTATCATGCTTGAGAACAATTCTCAAATTTCTATACCAAGTAGTAAAGTTTGTTCCATTCAATTTATCCTTTCCCAGAACTGATTTCAATGCAAAGTTCGGTTGAGCAGGTGGTGCCATTGATCTACAACAGAAAACTATGCAATCACTAAGCAATGTGTTTATGTAGAGTAATTCTAGCCTTAAACAGAAATACTCCCACTGAAGTCAGCATCCCTCCGCAAACTCTCAGTGATTCAGGATCTGACTAGCACATGTGACTAGTGAGCTTTAGCATCATTGCTAGACAACATGCCTATCCGGTAAGCAACTCCTTACTAATCGTATCTCTATACGACTCCTGTTGGTCGGGTAGGTATCTCATACCCCGGCTCCCGACCTCTTTTGCCACAAGGCCCAAAACCTTTTTGATAGCCTTGTCAAGTTAACCTAATGTAGTGCATGTCCGTGTCTGACACGAACCCTTCAGTTCAAGGACACCTAGCAGCACCCCAATTTTATGAGCCCACTACTAGACGTACTTGACGTGCGAAGGTGCAACATCGGGAATGGCAATTTACTTGATATTCATGAGGGATCTTTCTACCATCCTAATATCCATAGAAACAAATAAGCATAACAATCACAAGTAAAACATATATTGTGAAATAGTATGGCTCCTTCATGGATGTTCTTCCAGGTCGGCTCCAACTCCGATGACCATCTAGAAACTCCATCTTGTATGTCACGCCGGGCCGCCAAGCCGCCAACCTAATCTCTATTATCCAAATACTACAACTAGTAGTGAATTTTACATAGAATCATAAGTCAACACGCAGGTTGTTATACAATAAAATGACAACACTTTGGCTCCTGCCGGCTGACAAACATGACACGCATGCCATGTATAATTTACACACATGCATCTCATACACATGAGCCATACTATTCACATCAAACCCTGCAAAATAAAGTTATGCATAGAATCACATTCTACCGTTTTTGAGTGATCGTGTACGAAAAACAAGGCGCTACGCACATGGCGGTCCCACTAGCCAGTTAGCGCCCGGCATTTTCAGAAATCAAAGATCACATCTGAACTCCGATCACACCGAATTTTCCGATCTGACCGATCTTATCAATCATCGCGAGCCCGATTCAGATTTACGTTTCACTGTTAACCCCGATGGCGGATACCAACCGGTAGGGGTAGGTTGTGTCACGACCTCATCAACTCCGATCATCAAAAAACATAGCCACATCGATCCCCATGCGCAGTTGATCTCATCAACCGTGCACACAACCGATCTTATCAACGACAACAGATCTCATCTATCGCCTCCACATATCTAATATGCATACAATCTGAATCCAAATCATATAACCCAGCTCTGATACCACTGTTGGGTTCTACGGTAGGGTGCGTCGACTACAAATTATAATTTTCCTATGCGCAGAACAACCAAGAACATGCTACGGGAGATGGATCATAGTTCGTTACCACTAGACGCGCAGTGCCGTGCAGCGGAAGAAGAGTTGGGGCAGTGCGTCCGCATGGATCGTCTCCTCCTCGTCCGATCTCCCTCGTACAGCCGGTAGTCGGTTCCAACGTATAGGTTCGCCGGAGCAGCGCAAGTGCATCACCTCTAACGGTATCCGCGCATGCAGGAGGAACATCGTGCGGTGGACTACTAGGTTCGATCACACAATCGGCGGCGAGTGGAGGTGTCTATTCGCAACACATGCAAACCCTAGTGACAACACCGAAGCGAACAATCGCGTGAGTGTGCGACACCTCAACTTTATATAGGAGTTCGTCGTGGGCTCAACACTTGGGCCTCGCACTTTTGATCGAACTCTTTACCATTGTCGTCGGGACCCAGATGATGTTTGGCTGGCATTGGCGTCGTGAAGCCTTTGCAGTCTTGCATCCCAAATTTCTTCAGGCAATCTTTGAGGTACTTCTCTTGAGATATGAAGATGCCGTTGCGTTGCTGACGTATTCGAAGACCAAGGAAGAACTTCAGCTCACCCATCATGGACATCTGATATTGCTCTTGCATCATATATCCAAACTCATCTGTGTATTTCTGATTGGTGCAGCCGAAGATAATGTCATCCACATATATTTGGCACACAAACAGTTCACCATCATATGTCTTCGTGAAGAGAGTGGGGTCGAGGGAACCAGGTTTGAAGCCTTTGCTCTTCAGGAAGTATTTGAGTGTGTCATACCAAGCCCGAGGGGCTTGTTTGAGGCCATATAGCGCCTTGTTGACCTTGTACACCATGTCAGGATGTTTTGGATCTTCAAAGCCAGGCGGTTGTGCAACATACACTTCTTCGTCAATCTTGCCATTGAGAAAAGCGCTCTTCACATCCATTTGATACAGAAGAATGTTATGATGATTTGCATAGGCCAGCAGTATGCGTATGGCTTCAAGTCTATCCACAAGAGCAAATGTTTCATCGAAGTCAATCCCTTCAACTTGAGTGTACCCTTGAGCAACGAGACGAGCTTTGTTTCTGACAACTTGACCATGCTCATCTTGCTTGTTGCGATATATCCATTTGGTGCCTATTATATTGTGCTTGCGAGGATCAGGATGCTTAACCAGTTCCCATACATTATTCAGCTCAAACTGTTGAAGCTCTTCTTGCATAGCTTGAATCCATTCAGGTTCCATGAAGGCTTCTTCAACTTTCTTGGGTTCAGATATTGAGACAAATGCGAAGTGCCCACAGAAATTTGCTAGCTGTGTTGCCCTTGAACGAGTGAGTGGACCAGGTGCATTGATGCTATAAATTATTCTCTCAATCTGTACTTCATTTGCGACACGAGGATGTACAGGACGAAGATTTTGCTCTTGCTGATCATTGTCATCGTTAGAAGGATTGTCTTCAGGCTGAGCATTGTCTTTAGGTTGATCATTGTCTTCAGGTTGATCAGGTGCAGAGATGATAAGTTCCTCTTCAGGCTGAGTTTCAGAAGGTATGATTTCTCCAGTTCCCATAAGTTTAATTGATTCACTGGATGGAACTTCATCTAGCACATTTGGCAGGTGCTCTCTTTGTGAGTCATTAGTCTCATCGAACCGCACATCCACTGTTTCAACCACTTTATAATGAAAGAGGTTGAAGACTCTGTAGGAGTGCAAATCCTTTCCATATCCAAGCATAAAACCTTCATGTGCTTTTGGTGCAAATTTTGAAGTGTTATGTGGATCCTTGATCCAGCACCTGGCACCAAATACTCTGAAGTAACTGACATTTGGCTTCTTGCCAGTAAGGATCTCATAGGATGTCTTGTTGAGAAGCTTGTGAAGATAAACACGGTTGATGATATGGCATGCAGTATCAATGGCTTCAGGCCAGAACTTTCTTGGAGTCTTGTATTCATCAAGCATCATCCGGGCCATCTCAATAAGTGTTCTGTTCTTGCGTTCCACGAGGCCATTCTGCTGTGGTGTGTACGGAGCCGAGAATTCATGTGTAATGCCCAAAGTATCAAGATAAGTGTCTAGACCAGTGTTCTTGAATTCAGTGCCGTTGTCACTTTTGATGTGCTTGATCTTGACACCATAGTTGTTCATGGCTCGATTGGCGAAGCGTCTGAAGACATCCTGCACTTCAGTCTTGTAGAGGATTATATGCACCCAAGTATATCTTGAATAATCATCAACAATGACAAAGCCATAGAGACAAGCAGTAGTAGTAAGAGTTGAGTAATGAGTGGGACCAAAAAGCTCCATGTGGAGCAGTTCGAAGGGTTGAGTCGTTGTCATGATTGTCTTCGAGGGATACTTGGCCCTCGTCATCTTTCCTGCTTCACAGGCACCGCATAAGTGATCCTTCTTGAACTTGACGCCCTCGATGCCTATGCCATGCTTCTTCCTTGCAAGGGTGTGGAGGTTCCTCATGCCAGCATGCCCTAGCCTCCGATGCCAGAGCCAGCATTCAGAAGCTTTTGCTAGAAGACATACGGCAAGTTGTGGTCCTGCTAAGAAATCTACCACGTACAAATCATCTTTCCGATACCCTTCAAACACTAGAGACTTGTCAGATTCCATTAGAACAAGGCAACGATATTTTCCAAACATCACAATCATGTTTAAATCGCAAAGCATTGAGACAAACATTAAGTTGAAACCAAGGGATTCAACAAGCATGACTTTATCCATGTGTTGATCCTTTGAGATTGCAACTCTACCTAGACCCAATACCTTGCTTTTACCAGTGTCAGCAAATGTGATGTGACTTTTGTCAGATGGACGTAAGGTTGAGTCCATGAGAAGGCTTCGCTTGCCAGTCATGTGATTAGTACACCCACTATCAATAATCCATTCTGAAGCAGCTGGTGTCGTACCCTACAGTGCAGTTAGGGGGATAGGCTTCACGAAGAGAATTGTGAAGCATAAACATTTGACGAGCAAGTGGATTACGAAAGCTTAGATCGAGGTTAGGACTGATAGGGCAAGTGGCAAGCGACTCAGGAACAAAATTCATAATAAGACCATTTGGGCATTTGATCTTGCGCCCTACAAGATGTTTAAGGTCCCCAGCAATGGCTTCAGACGATTTTGGTTTTCGGCTGGAGACCTTTCCCTGCAAAAGAGAGTTAAGCTTTCTTAGCCACCCACATCTTCAAGGGTGGCTTCAAAGCAATGTGTCTAAGTGCAGCATCTGAGAACTTTGGCTTTGGAGCCCTAGCAAAAAGTCTTGCAGGTGGACAATAGTACTCATAAGAATAAGTTGAATAGTTCTTGGTCTTATGAACATGGTGGTTTGATGAAACGCGCTCATATTCACAGGCCTGAGTACGGTTTCCCTGCAAAACATTTGCGTTAGTGCGGCTCAGGTGAGTCCTCTGTCTGTATGAAGCCTTTGGACCGTATGAAGTCTGTGGTCTGTGGTTTGTCTTCTTCACCTGTGGTGTCATGATGACATTCACAGGAAGATTCTCCAAACACCTTTTCAGCACCCAAACCTTCTTCATAGGCGGTCCATTCCTGCAGTTAGTACCAATATATCTGGCAAACACTTCACCATTCTGATTCTTAAATAGTTTATAGTTTGCATCAAAGGATTCATCAATAACAATGGGATTAGCACAAGTGAAGCCAGATAGAGTGGATGGATCCGCTGAAGGTTCCTTTGCAGCAACCCATGTGGTTTTGGGGTACTGCTCAGGTTTCCAGTAAGAGCCATCAGCATTCATTTTCCTTTCGAACCCAACACCATCTTTCCTAGGGTTTTAGTTCAGGATCTGCCTTTTGAGGACATCACATAGTGTCTGATGCCCTTTGAGACTTTTGTACATCCCTATTTCAAGCAATGTCTTCAACCTAGCATTCTCATCAGCAATAGCAATGCTATCCTCAATAGAGGGGTTAGTTACCACATCAACATTTGAAGATATTGCAACAGTAGCAGTAGTAGAACACTCAGCAACAGAAGTAGCATTGTCACGCTCGATGCATTTAAGACATGGTGGTTCAAATCCTTCCTGACCGGAACTGATCTGTTCGGCGCGAAGTGACTCGTTTTACTTTTGAAGATCTTCATGAGCCGCTCTCAATTTCTCAAGATCTTGCTTCCTTTGAAGATAATCATAGGAAAGCTTTTCATGAGTTGTTGAGAGCGTTTCATGACGACTTTCAAGTTCCTCATACTTAACGTGAAGATTTTTTATGTCTTCAATTAAGGACTGAGATCAAGTCATTTCAGCGTCTAACAGATCATCGCTTTTGTCTAACAGTTTTTGAATATGTTCCATAGCTTTCTGTTGTTCAGTTGCAATTTTAGCAAGTGTTTTGTAGCTGGGTTTGGAACTACAATCAGAGTCATCTTCACTAGATGTTTGATAGTGAGTAGTGCGTGTGTTTACCTTGGCACCGCGTGCCATGAAGCAGTAGGTAGGAGCGGAGTAGTCCTTGTCATTTGCATCGGTGTCGGTGATGAAGTCATTATCATCATTGTTGAAGATGGACTTGGCAACGTATGCTGTAGCCAGACTTGCAGTGCCAGAATCGGACTCCTCCTCAGACTCCACCTCCACCTCCTCAGAAGCAGACTCCTCCTCTGAATCCATTTCCTTGCCAACAAACGCACGTGCCTTGCCAGATGAGCTCTTCTTGTGTGATGAAGACTTTGAGGAAGACTTGGAAGAAGACTTTGAGTATTTCTTCTTCTTCTTGTCGTCAGAGTCATATTCCTTGCTCTTCTTCTTCTTGTTCTCATTGTCCCACTGCGGACACTCAGAGATGTAGTGGCCAGGTTTCTTGCACTTGTGGCATGTTCTCTTCTTGTAGTCATGAGCAGAAGCTTCATCATTCCTTGAGCTTGATCGTGAAGACTTTCTGAAGCCTTTCTTCTTGGTGAATTTTTGGAACTTCTTCACAAGCATAGCAAGCTCCTTTCCAATGTCTTCAGGATCATCAGAATTGCTGTCAGATTCTTCTTTAGATGAGAAGACAGCTTTTGCCTTGAAGGCACGAGTTCACCCATAGTTGGGACCGTAGATGTCTCTTTTCTCAGAAAGCTGAAACCCATGTGTGTTGAGCCTCTCAAATATGTCAGATGGATCGAGTGTCTTGAAATCAGGACGTTCTTGAATCATCGGGGCTAGGGTGTCAAACGAGCTGTCAAGTGATCTTAGGAGTGTCTTGACGACTTCATGCTTGGTGATCTCAGTGGCGCCGAGAGCTTGAAGCTCATTTGTGATGTCAGTGAGTTGATCAAACGTAAGCTGGACGTTCTCATTCTCATTTCTCTTGAAGCGGTTGAAGAGGTTGCGAAGGACACTGATTCTCTGATCTCTCTAGGTTGAGACGCCTTCATTGACCTTGGAGAGCCAGTCCCATACTAGCTTAGATTTTCCAAAGCACTCACGCGGCCATACTGTCCTTTGGTCAGATGACCACAGATGATGTTCTTGGCAGTGGAGTCCAGTTGAATGAACTTCTTGACATCAGCAGCAGTGACACCTTCACCAGCCTTGGGAACGCCGTTCTTGACGACATACCATAGGTCGACATCAATGGCTTCAAGATGCATGCGCATCTTATTCTTCCAGTAGGGATATTCAGTTCCATCGAAGACGGGGCAAGCAGCGGAGACTTTAATTATCCCTGCAGTTGACATAGCTAAAACTCGAGGTGGTTAAACCGAATCACACATAACAAGGGAGTACCTTGCTCTGATACCAATTGAAAGTGCTAGTGGTCGACTAGAGGGGGGGTGAATAGGCGATTTTTATGAAAGTCTTCAAAACATGGAAGTTTCGAAGACAAACGATAGTAATAAACCTATTACCATATAGCGGAAGGTAGACTACACTAGGCAAACCATAGTCAAGTATTCAATGAAGTGAAAGCACAATGACTAATAGCAGCTAGGCAGTTAAGATCAGGTAGGAAGATATTGTGAAGCAAATCAGAACAAGCAGTCACTCAGTGAAGACAAAAGACAAAGCAATCATACAATGACTTCACAAGGACCAACAATAAGCAAAGGGAAGGGAATGATGAAAGAAGTAACTCGTTGAAGACAATGATTTGTTGGACCAGTTCCAGTTGCTGTGACAACTGTACGTTTGGTTAGGGAGGTTGAGATTCAACTCAGAAGACCTCGTCTTCACCTTATTCCCCTTGAGCTAAGGACACCCAGTCCTCGCCCAATCACTCTGGTAAGTCTTCAAGGTAGACTTCCAAATCTTCACAGACTTCATTCTCTGGCGAACCACAATGACTCTTGGATGCTCAGAACGCGATGCCTAACCGGCCGGAGGATTCACAACCCTCAAGTGTAATAAGTCTTCAGATCACATAGACAGGAAGACTTAAGTGATGCCTAACACTCTTTGGCTCTGGGTGTTTAGGGCTTTATCCTCGCAAGGAATTCTCTCTCAAAGGCTTCAAGGTGGGTTGCTCTCAAACAACAAAGGCCGAACTCTAACTCTGAGCAGCCAACCATTTATGGTTGTAGGGGGTGGGCTATTTATAGCCACTAGGCAACCTGACCTGATTTGTCCGAAATGACCCTGGGTCACTAAGGAACTGACACGTGTTCCAATGGTCAGATTTCAAACACACACGACAACTTTACTTGGGCTACAAGCAAAGCTGACTTATCCAACTCTGGACAAGATTTGCTCTCATAGTCTTCACTCGAAGACATAGAATTTTGGTTAGGCATCACTTCAGTCATTCTGATTGGTTCTCTTGGACCCCACTTAACAGTACGGTGGTTCCTATGACTCAACAAACAAGAAAAAGAACGACGAAAGAACTAAGTCTTCGCGCTCCATAGTCTTCACGCGATGTCTTCTCATGTCATAGTCTTCAATGTGAATGTCTTCACATACCACCTTTGACTTCAATGTCTTCATACATTTTTAGGGGTCATCTCTGGTAGGAAAACCGAATCAATGAGGGACTTCTACCTGTGTTATCCTGCAATTCTCACAAACACATTAGTCCCTCAACTAGGTTTGTCGTCAATACTCCAAAACCAACTAGGGGTGGCACTAGATGCACTTACAGCTTTGCATGACGCACGGGGGATCCAGAAACTGGCTTGGACCCAAGATTAATGAAGAAGCAAAGGAGACCTCAAGAGACCAGCCTCTTCAGCACCCCCGTCTTGCACTTATTAGGCCCTACCCCGACGACACTCGACAACACGTTCGGGGCAGACCTGGGGGCTTCTGTCGGTTCAACAAACCCTGGGTCTGTTGCCCAGACTGTGGACAGGCACGGGAACAAGATCAAGGCTCCAACCCAAGCCAGATTACAAGGAACAAAGAGCTTAGAAGGACCAACATGCAGATCAAAAGGACCAAGATCAAGCCAGAGAAGCAAGACACCTGTTGGGGATATTACCACTAGGCGTAAACCGGCCTACTTGGGCCGGGTTAACTTCATTAGTGGCGTAAACAGATGAAGGCCCAAGGCCTGTAGTCGGTTAGAACATGTAGCCATAAACCGGCCTGATGTATGACTTGTATTGTAAATAAGGAATAGAGAGATACCAACCGGAATACGAGTATGAACCGGTTAGGACTCTATGGACCGACGGGTGTCACCTGTGTATATAAGGGGACGACCCGGTGGCGGTTCAAGACAGACAACCACAACTCGAGCCTAGGCGAAGCTTGTTTGCTCCCTAGCCATCGAGATCATATCAATTCCATCACAACTAGACGTAGGCTTTACCTTCATCGAAGGGGCCGAACTAGTATAAAACCCTCGTGTCTTTGTGTCCGCTTTAACCCCTTCAAGTAAACTCGTAGCGATGGCTCCACGACTAAGTCCTTTCGCTAGGACATCTGCCGTGACAAATCCACGACAGTTGGCGCCCACCGTGGGGCTATCGCACGATGGTTTGACGATCTTGGAGGGCAAGCTCAAGGGACTCGAAGGCTATGTTGTGGGCCGGATGACCAAGAGTCGTCGGGGCAGGATCTACATCGACGACGCAGGATGGGGTCCCGAGGCCGATTCAATCGAGCACGGGTATCGGGTCCCCTTTGGTGGCATACACGTTTTCATTGGCAAAATCGGTGAGCCTGGGCCTGAGCCGGACATCTGCACCAACCTCATCGAGACGGCTCAGCGCGCGAGATCTACCTGGGCTAAACCAGCCGTAAAGCGTGTCTACGTTGGAGTCGTCCACGAAGGAGAGCGTGAGGACAAATCAGAGCACGGTAGCGAGACCGTCGTCTATTCCGACGACGAGTCCTCGACCGGAGAGACCGAATCGCTGTACCAGTTGCAAGACGACCAGATTAGGGGCTGTTCCGATGGCGACAGTATTCCGGACCCCCCGGGCCAGGTCAACCGGGTTGGAATATTCATGGCCGGCACACAGGCGGCGAATCACTCTTCGACCGCCGCAGCAATGCTCTCCGGATCAGCAGCGGTAGCCGCAGCAGGGGCAGGAGGCCTTGTGCGCCCGCCGGTTCAAGTTCTGTCTGAGCTGTTTGATGCACTAGCCGCGCTTATGGAAGAGGACAATCCGGCAGAACAGGAGGCCCATAATGCAGAAATTGCGAAGGTGAGAGAGCAGATCGTGCAAGCCAAAGCGGATCTGGCAGCAGAAAAAGACCGGATGGCTGCAGAGCGGGCCGCTTTGGACGCCCAGGCCTATAAACTCATGCTTGACCAGAACGCATCATAGGAGGTTTTGAAGCGGAAGCACAGATCACGCCTGCCGTTAGGGTTTGACCCCCGGAATCTCTTTCACACTCCAGGAGCTGGACCCAGTAATCCGCCGCGGTACCCGGAGACAAACCGGATTGAGGCACCAGGGCCAGGAGCGACGGTCCAACCTCGCCTGATGGAACCTCCTCACCAAAACATTGCGGTTCCTCCGCCGGTCCATACACCCCCGGGTCATTATTCGAATCCTATGGACAACCTTGTTGCGGCCGCTGCATGGCTAGAGGCCATCCCAGTCGAAGGGGATTCTCCGCAAGCGATAGAGACGCGCCGGGTTAAGGAGCTTCTCCGGACTGTGCTAATTCAGCAGGAGGCATACTCGTACAGCCGTGATCGGGTTCATTCTACGCCCCGTCCAAGCCGGAGCTATAGCATGCGCATGGATGAACCGGCCATATCAAGCAATGCGCGAGGCCGTGAAGCGGCCCATGGTAATGACCCGACAGGTGGTGTTGGCGATGCTCGGGATATGGTGGACCGGGCCCGGGCACAAAGGGAGGCCGAGTTAGCAGCACAGGATAATGCGGGCCAACTTACACCGGTTCGTTCTACAACCTTTGCCGGACCAGGAATCACATCCGCTTTGGGAGTGCCTTGCTTAATCCCAGCTTTACGTAATGTGCGCCTGCCCAAAGATTTCAAGGGTCCACGCAAGGTGCCGAATTACACCACTGATTTACCCCCTGAAGCATGGGTAGAGAGTTATGAGATGGCCATGGAAATGCTGGACGTGGATGAGGCCACATGTGCAAAATACTTCACCATGATGCTTGAGGGCACGGCTCGTACTTGGTTAAAGAGCCTGCCACCCAATTCTATCAGCTCATGGGCCCAGTTGCGGGCCCGGTTTATACAGAATTTTAAGGATACCTGTAAGCAGCCCAAGTCCATAGTAGATCTGGCAGCTTGTGTCCAGGAGGAAGGAGAATCAACGACCCATTGGGTGCGCCGCGTTTTGGAAATTTTGCACTCGTCCGACAGGATTAATGCCGACTCTGCGATCTTAACTCTGGAGGGCAACTGCCGGTTTGAGCCTCTAAAATTGAAGTTGGGACGCATGAAGCGGTTCTGTAATGACATGGGAACCCTCATGGCCGCTTTAGTGAAGTATGCCGATTTGGACAGTATCAAGGATCCCGAGCCTAATGATGATGAAGCAGGGAAGGGAAGGAAGAACAGCAACTCCAAGCAGCAGCAGTACAAACTAGCGGATCATGGAAACGGAGGCAAGCGCAAAGCGGATGGCAGCATGGACTTTGTGGCCAACACTAATGCACAGGACGGGGGGCAGCGGCGCAGAGGTAAAGCGGCAAATCGTAATGGGGCTCCCAATACTAACGCAAGCCGTTTGAACTATTTGTTGAATCAGCCTTGCCCGAAGCACGGGACGAAGGAGGCGCCGGCTAACCATCTTTGGAAAGATTGTTATATCATGCAGGAGTTTAAAAACTCTAATGCCTTCCGGTATGACCATGGGTCAGGTGGCGGTTCAGGATCCGGTTTACACGGTCCGGGTCACGATGGAGCTTCCGGTTCAGGTTTCAATCAGGGCGGTCACAATGGCCAGAATAATCGGAGCGGTCAGCAGCAGCAGCAGCAGCAGCAGCAGTCAGGTTATCAGAGCCAGCCAAAGCAGTTGAGCAATGGGCAATATCATGTTTTCACAACTAGTTTGGATAAACGCGACCGAAAGCTCCACAGGCGAGCGGTGAATTCTATTGAACCGGCCTTACCACGTTACTTGCGCTGGTCGGAGCAGCCTATCGTGTGGAGCAGAGAGGATCACCCGCTCCGGATTGATAATCCGGGCCAGCTAGCATTAGTGGTAGACCCTCAGGTGGGGGGTTATAAATTCACCAAAGTACTCATGGATGGAGGAAGCAGTATTAACATATTGTACTATGAGACATTTCGCCGCATGGGTTTAACAGACAAAGATCTCAGACCATCGAATACGGTGTTCCATGGTGTGGTGCCTGGCAAATCTGCATATCCTATTGGTAAGATAGCCCTGGATGTGGCCTTTGGGGACGAGCACGACTCCCGGTCAGAAAAGCTAACATTTGAGGTGGTGAAGATCCGGAGCCCGTATCACGCCTTATTTGGCTGGCCGGCTTACGCCAAGTTCATGGCGCGGCCTTGTTATATCTACTTGCAGCTCAAGATGCCGGGTTACAAGGGGACCATAACGGTTCATGGGAGCCGTAGGGTCGCTTTGGAATGTGAGGAAGGTGATGCGGCTTATGCGGAGTCAGTCTGTGCCACGGAGGAGTTGAAGTATTATAAGGACAATGTTGATCCGGCGGATATGACCCCTTTAAAGAAGCCAACTACAGAGCATGATTCAGATCTGAAGTTCAAATCGGCAGCTGAGACCAAGCTTGTTGACTTCGTGCCCGGCGATTCGTCCAAGCAGTTCACTATCAGTGCCAACCTGGATCCCAAATAGGAAAGCGCGCTCATCGAGTTCATCCGTGAGAATCGGGACATTTTTGCATGGAAGCCGTCTGACATGCCAGGTGTACCGAGGGAACTCGCTCAGCACACTCTTAATGTGGATCCTAAGTATAAACCGGTGAAACAGTTCCTCCGCCGGTTTAACAAAGAAAGACGCAAAGCCATTGGAGAGGAAGTGGCCAGGCTTTTAGCAGCTGGTTTTATTATTGAGGTGTTCCATCCAGAGTGGCTTGCTAATCCGGTGCTGGTTCTTAAGAAAAACGGCACTTGGCGTATGTGTGTGGATTACACAGATCTTAACAAAGCCTGTCCGGCAGATCCTTTTGCCCTCCCCCGTATTGACCAGATGATTGATGCCACGGCGGGTTGTGAGCGTTTGAGTTTTTTGGATGCATACTCTGGATATCATCAAATCAAGATGGCGGTTAAGGACCAGGAGAAAACAGCATTTATTACTCCCTTTGGAGCCTTCTGCTATGTATCTATGCCCTTCAGGCTCAAGAGTGCCCAAGCCACCTATCAACGGTGTGTACAGAATTGCCTGCATGAGCAGATCGACCACAATGTGCACGCCTATGTGGATGATATTGTAGTAAAATCAAGACAGAAGGAGACGCTGGTGGATGATTTGAAGGAGACCTTTGACAACTTGCGAGCTTACAGGATGATGCTTAATCCGGCCAAGTGCGTTTTTGGTGTTCCGCAGGCAAGTTACTGGGTTTCTTGGTGTCTAACAGAGGAATTGAGGCTAATCCGGAGAAGATTACGGCTATTACATCCCTAGCTAAACCGAAGTGTATCAACGATGTTCAGCGTTTTGTGGGCCGAATCGCTGCGCTGAGCCAGTTTATCAGCCGCCTCAGGGAGAAGGCTATCCCTTTGTACCAAATGCTGAGGAAGACAGACAATTTCGTCTGGAGTCCAGCTGCTGATGAGGCATTTGAGGACCTGAAGCGGCAGTTAGCCAATCCGCCTGTTCTTGCAGCTCCGGTCGACAAGGAGCCACTATTATTATACGTAGCGGCCAATGCTCGGGCAGTTAGCGTGGCTATTGTGGTGGAACGCAAAGAGGCAGGCAAGGAATATCCGGTTCAGCGGCCGGTTTATTATATCAGCGAGGTGCTTATTGAATCCAAGCAAAGGTATCCGCATTGGCAGAAGCTGGTCTATGGTGTTTTTATGGCCAGTCGGAAGTTGAAGCAGTATTTTCAAGGGCACCCCATCACAGTGGTCAGTTCAGCTCCCTTGGGTGATATTATACAGAATCGGGAGGCGACTGGCCGGATTGCCAAGTGGGCTATAGAGCTTGGGCCACACGGACTGAAGTACGTGCCTCGGACGGCAGTGAAGTCTCAAGCACTTGTTGATTTTATCAATGATTGGACGGAGTTACAAGCACCAGAGGAGAAGCCAGATCACACATATTGGACTATTCATTTTGACGGATCCAGGCAATTGGAAGGCTCGGGGGCTAGAGTCGTATTAACTTCCCCACGAGGTGATAAGTTTTGTTATGTTCTCCGCTTAATGTTCCCTTGTACTAATAATGCAGCTGAGTACGAAGCCTTGCTCCATGGTCTCCGGATGGCTAAAGAGATGAATTTAAGCCGGGTTAAGTGCTTTGGTGACTCGGACCTAGTGGCTCAACAGGTGTCTGGCACTTGGGATTATAAGGACCCGCTCATGGCTGCATATCGTCGGGAAGTGGATAATATTGCAGGTTGTTTCAAGGGTTATCAAGTGGATCATGTGGACCGTCGGAAGAATGAAGCGGCGGATGCTTTAAGCCGGTTGGGCTCTCAGCGTAAACCGGTCCCGCCTAACGTCTTTTTGGACGTGTTGCACAACCCGTCAGTCAAGCTCCCAGGTGAGGTGGATTTGGCTATCCCTGATCCGGAGGCTCAATTGGTGGCAGCCCTGCATGTTATTCCGGATTGGACAGTTCCTTATCTTGCGTACATGAACCGGGGGGAGTTACCAGAGGATGAGATTCTGGCCAGGCAGATAGTCCGGCGATCCAAGTCTATGACGATTGTCAATGGTGAATTACATCATTGCAGTGTATCAGGGGCGTTTCAACGTTGTGTTTCTCCTGAGGAAGGCTGTGAAATCTTAAGAGAAATACATGAAGGGGATTGTCGACACCACGCCGGTTCAAAGTTTCTGGTGGCAAAGGCGTTTCGTCATGGGTTCTACTGGTTGACAGCGCATGCTGATGCGGAGGACTTGGTTAAACGGTGTGATGGATGTCAGAAATTTTCAAGGCGTGCTCATGTGCCGGCTCAAGAATTGAGGATGATCCCAACAACATGGCCATTTGCAACTTGGGGGCTGGATATGGTTGGGCCTTTTAAAAGATCCAAGGATAAGAAAACCCACCTTTTGGTGGCAGTTGACAAATTTACCAAGTGGGTTGAAGCGGAGCCTGTCAGCAAGTGTGATGCAGCAACAGCGGTGCAGTTCATCAAGAAGGTGATTTTCCGGTTTGGTTTTCCACACAGTATCATTACTGACAATGGTACCAATTTATCCAAAGGCGCTATGAAGGAGTTCTGTGAACGTGAGCACATCCGACTTGACGTGTCATCAGTGGCACACCCCCAGTCCAATGGACAGGCAGAACGAACTAATCAGGAAATCTTACGAGGCATCAAACCCCGGCTTTTGGTCCCATTGCAAAGAACACCAGGATGTTGGGTTGAAGAGCTACCATCTGTATTATGGAGTATCAATACTATGCCAAACCGGTCCACAGGATACACGCCATTTTTTATGGTCTATGGAGCAGAGGCAGTTCTCCCTAGTGACATCCGGCACGATTCGCCTCGTGTGGCAGCTTATGTTGAAGCAGACAATGAGACAGCACGGCAAGATGCTTTGGACCTATTGGACGAGGAGCGTGATATAGCGGCTGCCCGTTCGGCGATTTACCAGCAAGATCTTCGTCGCTATCACAGTCGCCGGGTTAGAACCAGAACTTTTCAAGAAGGAGATTTGGTGCTTCGACTCATCCAAGATCAAACGGATATGCACAAGTTATCCCCACCTTGGGAGGGACCTTTCGTGGTCAGCAAAAATTTGCACAACGGGTCATACTATCTGATTGATATTCGAGGACATCAAGACTCACGTACATCAGAGGAGGAGACCAACAGGCCGTGGAATATAGCTCATCTTCAACCTTACTATACTTGAGCCATCGGCTCTATCTATGTACATATCATGACAATGTATATATTATCTTTGATATATCAAACCGGAGCCTCAGCTAAAGCGGGGTCTCTGTCTTTCTCATCATGCGAGGTTACACGGAGTGGTTCTGTTTAAAGCGGCCTCCGGTTTACCCCTTGACATTTGTTTTTTATATATCACTGGGGGCCTTGGTCGTGTCCGAACCAACAAACACCCTTTGATAGGCGACAGCCACCAGATCATTTGGGGACTTGGTCAAGTCTGAACCAGTCACGCCTCTTGGTCGGCCTAAGGCCACAAAATCACTTGGGGGCATGGTCGAACCCGAACCATTGCCACGCCTCTTGATCTGGCATATATGCCACGAGTCATTTGGGGACCTGGCTGACTTGAATCATTGTCACTCCTATTGGGGGCCTTGATCCTGTCCGACCATGGTAATACCATCTGAACAGCTCAGTATAGCATATTTTTGCAAATGGTTTTTATCATTGCTTTTGCTTCCATGTTGTCTTCATGGTTTGTTCGTTCTTTGCTCTTGTTCGATTTCTTTTATGTCAACAAGCATATTTTTTCCGGTTCAGCCAATGAATTTTTTTGATCCCCCTTTAAATCCGGAGGAGTCTGCCTGGTTTACCTTTTCCCTGTTAACATCATGGAGTAACCAGGGGGCTCGTATTAAGTCAGTACGGTCTGTACGGGAGCTACTTTCTCCCTTTTTGACGGTAATGGTTTATAAAACCACCGCTTCAGGCTTGGCTAAAGCCAGCTTTATGATCAAACATGGCAGGTATTTATGTATCATCTATTTGTTGTATTACTGATACACATATCAAGATCATAATCCGGCTGACGGTATAACCACCACCGAAGTTCAAATTTTTCTGATTGCAGGAAATATGAATTAAGGTTTTTCAAGCAAAAGCTTCAGTACTTATGCACGAAGGCATATTCCAGGCAGAAGTTTTAACTATCCTATTACAAGGCAGCAAGGTGCTCAAACAAAATCATTGTTTTTGTGGAAGGATGTTGCAAACAGCTCTTCAAACCGGCTTCCGGTTCAAGCCTGCTCCTCATCCTCCGCCGCTTCAGCTTCCTCGTCTCTACCCATTGGCTGGAAATCAATAGTGGTCCAGTCGATTCCCATTAAAGCTTGGAAAACAGCCTCTTCATGGATCAGGGAAGACGGTTCAATATTAGGGGCGTAAGTGTGCTTACGGATTGGAGGAATCAGATTCTCCGCTTCAACAGTTGGGGCAGGCACTCGCTTATTTTGATTATTATATTGCACTTGATAATGCGTCAAATCTGCTTCTTCGGCTAGCTGGCAAGCCAGAGGGCGCACTGCACGGTTTATGGCCCTTAAATCTTCTTCGTTGAATTCAGAGCCATCTTCTTTCAGACTGGGATAGCCTTGAGCTGCTTCCACAGGATCAAAGTCAGGCACCCATGCCTTTGCCCGGATTAAGGCATTGATGGATCCGGTTCGGGCAGCGGATTTTTTCAGCTCCTCAATCCGGGCTGGAAGCATTGACAACTTGCTAAGAGTGTCCTGGATTAAAGAGGGCTCCGGGTTGTTGTGAGAAGCTGTGGTGATGATCCGTTGGGCTCCGGTATACAATTGTTCCACCAAGGTGTAGGTAGCTTTCAATTTCTTCCGCACATCATTTCCTAAGTGCCCAATACGTGTGCCTACAACAAGATTGGCATGGTCTCAAACCGGATTTACGATACAGTAGATTCAAATTTATGACAGAAGTTACAAGGAGCTTACCAAAGATTGCAGCAGTCATGGAGTGTATTTGCCGCTGTACGGCCGTTAGTTCATCCACCACCGGTTTAAGGGCCGCTTCGGCATTTTCCGCTCTTTTGGTTAAACCGGCCTTTTCAGTGGCCCAGTCAGCCCGCTCTTTCTTGAAGCCTTCTTTCAGCCGTTCAGCAGTGCTCAAAGCGCTAGTTAATTCTTGCTTGGCCTTATCTGTCTCAGCCTGCTGGGTCTTCAGGGCCTCCTGCAAATCGGCAATCTGGTCCTCCTTGATTTTCACCTCAGCTTGCATACGGATGGTATTTTAAGCTTTGCACAGGCGATCCAAGAAATGGAAGTACCAACCACATAACAAAGTTATATGCCTGATACTTGGGGGCTAATGCACCTTCAATTTTTTGTGTATTGCTAGATTACAAAGTCCCAAGATCAATACAAGTATTCAACTTGGCACTTGGGGGCTAATGGCTATTTGATCAAGTTATGTTCTAAGGACAGCTTTTTATTTTTGAGCCCCGGTTTACTTATGCTAAGTTAGACCGGCCCTCGAGGGTTATGCCGATGGATTTCAAAAAATGTTCAGGATCAAGTCCCGGTTTGACCAAGGTCACAAACCGGCCCTTGGAGGCTACAAGGATGAATGCAATGGCAGAAAGGAAAGAAGGAATTGACCTCAAATTTATCCCTCATCATTTTGACCAGGCCAGCTTCACAGTCACGGCTAGTGTAAAGCCGGTTTAAATAGCCAGAGTGAAGATCTTGAGCATTCAGAGCGGCGTATGTCTCTAATTCAACATCCCATTTTCCTTTGTTCAAAGGGGAAGAATCCTCTTTGATGCTATGCCTGGTAAGGGTGGCAGGATTCCCGGGTTCAGAGCGGCCTACGCCGGTAATCACAACATCATCATCTTTTGACTCGCCAGTTTGGGTTGGCGCGGCCGTTTTGTCAGCAGGAGTGTGGGATTTCTCAATCTGGACAGAGCTGGCAGGCGGATCAGCAGAGGCTGGAGTATGAATAAGACCTTCTACAGGGATAACGTCGTCTTGCAGAGGAGGATCATTGGGGATATCTTCACAAGTAAACACTTCATGATCCGGTGCTTGGTCATGTTCTGGGGCTACATCCTCTTCAGCCGCTTTATCCAGGCGGGCCTTCTTGCTTGGTTTCGGTTTAGCCCTAAAAGGAAAACAAAAAATCAAGAAAAAGCATAAGCTATTATGCGGTATACTGGAAGCATATGTTCAGTTTAACTTACCCAGCAACTGTTTTCAAAGGTGGTAGCTGAGTGGCTGACGATTCACCAGATGATGAATGAGAAGTGACCTGATAATCGGAGTCAGATGGATTAAGAGGTTGACGGAAGAAACCCGCTTTACGATTTAAATCAATAAAACGGTCGGAGACCTCGGAGCGGCGTTTTCGAACCGGACTGTTTGGTAAACCGGCAGAGGTAACTACCTGGCCACTGTGCCGGGTTGTGCGGCGAGCTTCGTGTTGCTGGGTCTTCATAAGAAATTGGGAATCCAGATAAGCAAGAGGATGAGAAAATTTAATTTTCCGGTTTGCCCGGCGAAATTTTGGCAAAGGCAGGATTTCTGAATCGGAAGAGAGAATGGTTACCTCAACGAAACCCGCATTGCTGGCTTCAATGTCATCCTGACAAGCATTATCATCAATAAGGCGTGTAAAAAGCAAGCCAAGTGAATCAAGTTCTACCTCAAGATCCGGATTACCCACATCATCATCAATGGTTGGGTCAGATGAAGCGGTGGTTTTTCTCTTATGAGCTGGTTTCTTGGTAACCTTGGTCTTGGGCCGGGTTGGCCGTCCTGCCTTCTCCGTTTTGTCTTGAGGAAGTTTCTTACTCCAAAACGGATTATCACCCTGGATCAGCAGTAATTAAATATTGAACATATAAAATAGTAACCGGTTCAACAATAGAGCAATTAAAATATTACCGCTGGCGGTTTGTTGGTGGTGTAGTAAGGAGGCAGACTGGTTTGAGCACAGAGGTGCTCCAGTTCATTCAGCATCTTTTTCACAGATTCTGTGACTTCGTCATCAGGGAGTTGGATTTTAGTGTGTCGGAGTGGGTCATCGACACTATCAGTATACTCGCACATCAAATTTGGGCGCCGGCTTAGAGGCAAAATGCTCCATGATATCCAGCAGCGTGCAAGGTCTATTCATGTTAAACCATTGGCCATGAAGGCCCGGAGCTTGGACAGTTGAGGAGCATATTTAATTCTCTCCTTGGCGCTTAGCCTTTGTGGAAAAGGGTGAGTGTTGCTGAGCCGTTCCGGACGGAAGCCAGGCAAGGGATTTTCATTGTCAGGAGAGGTATCCTTGCAATAAAACCAAGTTGCATTCCATTCCTTGGGGTGAGTATGGAGTTTGACGTGGGGATATGTGATTTCTTTCCTTTTCTGAATGGCCATACCGCCCAGTTCGGTATTAGGGCCGTCAGTGAATTCAGTACGGCAGTTCAGATGAAAGAGATCTCTAAATAACTCGACTGAAGGCTCCTCTTGAACGTATGCCTCAGAAAGTACTTGAAAGTGACATAGATTGGTGACGGAGTTGGGGCCAATATCCTGTGGACGGAGTTGAAAGTTGGCTAACACATCCCGATAAAATTTAGAGCCGGGCGGTTTGAAGCCCCGGGCCATATGATCTGCAAAGACCACGACCTCTCCTTCCTGGGGCGTAGGAGGACATTCATCTCCAGGAACCCTCCAGTGAATTGTATCTTTGCTATCCAAAGCGCCGATCAGGACTAGATCGTTCAGCTGTGATTCTGTGACACGGGAGGGAACCCAGTTGCACTCGTACACTTGTTTGGCCATGACGAGATCTACAAGAAATAAGTGATCCGGTTCAAGGACATGCCGGATAAAAAGGTGTTGATCTAATTACGGTAAACCGGAGGCAGTACCCATAAACCGGTCTTCTACAACGCGGCATCAGATGGATTCTGGCGGTTCAACCAGGGGACTAATGACATATATATCGGTTTAGCAATTTTTTCTCTATGGTGAAGTTAAACCGCCTGGCCTAAGCATCGGAAGCAATTGAAACTATGGATAACTAGTTATGCAGAAACAAATTTCACAAAATCGTGTTACATCCGCGGATCTACAGCAAGCTCACAAAAACAGGAAATATTTCGAAGACTAAGGCGGAAACAGAAGTGAACCATTGAGCGGATATGTACGGGAGATCTATGCGCTTGGATGAGAAATATCAGGCGGATGTTAAAGGGATCGCTACTAAGCACAGCAAGAGTTCACAGATGCATTCAAGGTCAGAGAACAGCTATGAACGCGCAATGAACGTAGCAAGAACATGGAACCCTAAGAACAGATCTAGGTTAAGAAGGAGAGAGGACTTACCGGGAACGGAGAAGATGCGGAAAGACGCCGCAACACTCTGGTACGTTCAGGTTGATGCAGCGGCCCGAGACGAGGCAGAGGTCGACGGTGGTGGCGGAGCTCCAAAGCCGGCGACGTGAGGAATAAGAAGAAGAAGGGACGAAGGGGAAGAGAAAGGAAATGACCCTTCGGTCTTATTTATAAGGCAACCGAGCTAGGTCAAACGCGCGAATCCAGGAGCTGTCATTAAGAGGGCGTTATGAACTTCATAATGACGTCATGCCGGTTTACAGTAACCAAAATTGATGACGTCATACCGGTTTACAACAACTAAAAATAATGACGACATGGAGATTTGCCAATTAACAGAAGATATCCAAGACGCAAGATGGTGTGAAGGATTGACATGAACCAGTTCAAATCAATCTGGGGCCTAATGTTGGGGATATTACCACTAGGCGTAAACCGGCCTACTTGGGCCGGGTTAACTTCATTAGTGGCGTAAACAGATGAAGGCCCAAGGCCTGTAGTCGGTTAGAACATGTAGCCGTAAACCGGCCTGATGTATGACTTGTATTGTAAGTAAGGAATAGAGAGATACCAACCGGAATACGAGTATGAACCGGTTAGGACTCTATGGACCGACGGGCGTCACCCGTGTATATAAGGGGACGACCCGGTGGTGGTTCAAGATTGACAACCACAACTCGAGCCTAGGCGAAGCTTGTTGGCTCCCTAGCCATCGAGATCATATCAATTCCATCACAACTAGACGTAGGCTTTACCTTCATCGAAGGGGCCGAACTAGTATAAAACCCTCGTGTCTTTGTGTCCGCTTTAACCCCTTCAAGTAAACTCGTAGCGATGGCTCCACGACTAAGTCCTTTCGCTAGGACATCTGCCATGACAAATCCACGACAACACCCCCAGGAGAAAAGCCTCACATGCCGGGCAGACGAGCTCGCCAAGGACGGGGCCACCCTAGAAAGAACATGTCCGAGGCATCCCGACAGGGCCTACCGAGACTCGTGGAGGCAGAACCACCTCACCCAACCACTCCGCCATGGCCCACATCATCAACCAGTGCAGTGTCAAGCCGCAAAGTGACTAAGTGGCAACCATTCTCCACATGGCGGCCTCTTTCTATAGGAGATGCCTATAGATGACACCCGTCCTGCGACGTGTCAACCAAGCAGGCGTGGAGCTAGCAAGATAGCCCGTCAAGGCTTGCCGGGCACCCAATGACGTGACGTTAAGCGGCGCATTTAATGCACCCTGTCAGCTTGCAGAGTTAGGTATGATAGCACTATTTTCTATCTTATCAATGCATAATGACTACTTTACCAATGTGGTAACCCCTTAATCTATAAAAGGAGGCCCATGGAAACCGTAGAAAGGGTTAGAAGGTTGGACAACTCAGACCCCCATACGCGCGCGGCCACTGCCGCCCCTGTCGGGCAAGTGTACTAACGCTCCCCCACCTCTCTTCCTCCATCTAACCACCAAAGAAGGAGTAGGGTTTTATGCCTCACGGCGGCCCGATCCTGGCTAAAATTGCTCGTGTGATCTCTGTCGTGCTGCCCCACGCCCGTCTGCTCTTTGTGCAACGCGACTTCACCCCTGCCGGACTGGCAAGGGGCCCTCTGGTCCCATAGGTGGACGTGGTTTCCCGCGACAAGGTGGATAAGACGTTCCTGGATGACCTCGATTCGGGAAATGTATATATTGTTCTGTTCTTATGAAGTTGAGCTAGCTATATGATGTACTGTGTTGTTTTCAGGTAGCTATCATACTGTGATGTTAAAATATATTTATGTGCCTGATATGACTTTGGCAAACAATTGTTCGATATGGAATGTGAATTTGTGTAATACTGGAATTATTAATTGTAAACTAATAAACCTACTAAATGGGTCATGGAACTTTGCAAACGGTTCTAGCGGTAAAAGCGCTTGTGATGGATAGCCCAATGCCACACAATTTTCTTCATGAAATCGTGTGTGATGTAGTTGTTAAAAGCAAACGGTTAACCAAGGCAGAGCGTGTGTGATAGTTACACCTTTCACACGCGAGCCTATACATAAAACTGTGTGGGATGTACATACGAACGGAAACATTTTCCCTGGATTGACTGTGTGGGATGTACATAAGAACGGAAACCTATTCCTTGGATTGACTGTGTGTGATATACATACGAACGGAAATGTTTTTCTGGGATTCACCGTGTGGGATGTACATACGAACGGAAATGATTGGGTTTTGATGCCTCGCCCGATCGCACACAAGCTCATTTTTCCCCAGCCTATGTGCCAGGAGGGTCTATCCCCAACGGTTTCTGGGTCGTGTGGGAAAGACCCCCTATCGCCCACACTCACTTGGCAACGGTTCCAAATGCCATCGCGGAAAGGGGTTAAAACTATCTGTATAGCACCGACGCGTACCAGTGATGATTGTTATAGCGTCGTATTTCTTCTCTGATTTATTGGTTTGGTTTGGCCAACTAGATTGATTTATCTTGCCATGGGAAGAGGTGCTTTGTGATGGCTTCGATCTTGTGGTGCTCAATCTCAGTGACAAAAAGAGACATGACACTGATGTGTCGTTTCTATTAAGGGTAACAAGATGGGGTTTATTCATGCGTGAGTTTATCTTGTCTACATCATGTCATCTTGCCTGTCGGTGTACTAAAGTTTGTCCCTTTGGTACCCCTTACTTGTGCACGGCAGTTGCAGCCGCATCCGTGGCACAGCTTGATGGGGGAAGCTGGAGGCGTGATACAAGATCACCAGAGAAGCGGCCAAGCCAGAGACCAGAGAGCAGAAGAAGAGATGGACCCCCGGCAAGATCCTTGCCGGGACGGCTTGCGAGACCTCGGCAAGGTCCTTGCCGGGACGCCTTTTGAAGCACTGACAAATCCACCACCGTTGAGGTTGGGTGCTCTGACACCATCAACAATGTCGAGACCATGACCCAGGGGCGCATGCATAGTGGCATACAGATCTTTATGAAGACTAAAAGACGAAGTTACCAGCGAGGTCCTTGCCAGGGACGATGGTGAGGCCCCGGCAAGACCCTTGCTGGGGACGGTTGCAAAGCCACCACAAGACTCGGCCGCCCAGTCACTACTCTGGCGCGATGGCTGGCCTGCCAGCCTAGCAAGCACCTGCGTGGTGGCATGCAGATCTTCGTGAAGACCCTGCCGCCTCTCCAGCGCAGCAGCTGGCCAACCAACTTGGCGTTGCATGCCTCGTCGTCCTGGACGCGTGTTGAGACGGAGCAGGGAGGCGACGGACGGGGCGAGCTCTGTTCCTGTCCCTGATAAAGCTAAGAGGCACATAAGCATCACATTTAATGTGTTTGTCCTATGACTCCGATGATAAACATAGACACTGTAGCTACTTTACACCTCATGTATGCCACTGTGGCCACCCCTTGTACATATAAAAGGAGGGCCAAGGCATACTGGTGGAGGATTCAGACTTTTAAACCTCTCGGCCCAGCTTGCATGCATAGTAGGGTGCCGAAGCTCAAGAACACATAATATACACTCAAGCAGGACTAGGGTTTTACGCTGCTTAGCGGCCTGAACCTGGGTAAAAATTCCGTCGTGTTGATCATTAGATCTGCTCTTTGCATACCCTCTTCCCTGCCAAATCGTAGAAGGGATCCACGTGATCCCGTAGGTGTCGTTTTCACTATCATCTTTGGCGCACCTGGCAGGGGCGAAGAGTTCGGCAAACCCGATCTAGCGGTTAGCACGTTGTTTCCTTGATCACCATGGCTCCCAAGAAGAAGGGGATTACGGCAATCGGTTTGTCTCAAGCCGATCCGCTCGTGCCACTCCAAGGGCGGAGTCGTGCTACCTACAGGCGGCGCGGCGACCTCCAAGACACCCACGTCGGTGTCCGTGCTGCGTTCCTCCCAGGTCGTGCGCGACGAGCAGTGCCGCAACGCTGGTGACCCTGGGCGCCGCCGTGGGAAGAGCCATCAGCATCATTCTCGAGATGCGTAGGGCCGGCAAGCACTAATGAACCTCCAAGGTTCCATATTCCTATTTTATCTTCTTTCTTTGTCACAAAGGACAGAAGGTTCCCTCGCATACATGTTTCCCAGGGGGATAGGGAGTGTGGACACCAACAGGCGACGCTCGAAGCAGCATCTTACGAAAAGGAATACATCAGCGAAAAGCTAAGTCGCAAAAACTTGAGTGAATCTCTGTCAAATTATAAGGTTATTCTCCTTGAATGGCTTTGATTCTTGTATGGAAAACCTGCACGTGAAGGAACTTTGTCGGGATCGGTTGTGCCCTTGTTCTGTTTCGAGCCCACTCAATAGTTCGAGTGGCTGCACTGAGAGCGGGTAGGTGTCTTGCCGGCTGCGGCACCCCCAGCAGGCTGCTAAGGATCCGTCCTCTAAGCGCTCGTGGCAAGGGTGCGCGCACTAGCAAGCTCTTCCCAGTCACACGTAGGGTGTGTACCATGCCAAGAAGAATCATACAAGGAAGATAGCATGCATTCAATATGAAACATAGCCCGTCATATTACATTAATAGTTGCCGCCGTTCTAACTTAAGAGGAATGGTTTTGGGTATGGATCCATGGCGGCAGGAAGAAGCGGAGCGCCTAGTCCAGCGATGGCCTTCCACCCTCTTGACTTCATCAAGCATGCTGACGATGGGCATGACAAGCTCCTCGAGCACCCTGCGGTCTGCATCCGCCGACAAGCTGTCTAGGTGAGCACCTTGAGAAGGATGCCCCAGCAAAGCTTCTGGGACTCATTGGCGAGGTCGGTCACTCGGCCGTCGTGGAGTAGCTTCAAGGCGTCGAGGACGGCCTCAAAGAACGTGGTCACCCTGGCGCTCTCGGCTGTCCTATCATCGTGAGAGAACCTGATGCTTGGCATGCCCATGGTGGCCAGCTGCATGGTGAGCCTCTCCGAGATGTCGACGAGGCGTGCGGTCCAGATCCCCACGCCATCCACAAAGTTGTTGTGCTCAGCGGCAACACTCTTTAGTAGTAGATTCTCATCCTCGAGGTTCTTGGCCAGTATCTTCTTGCGCGCCCTGCTGTCATTAAGGGATCCTTCCAGAGTGGTCAGCTTCAGCTTCAGGTCAGCAATGGAGTCGTTGGCTTCGGAGAGCAGCTTGTTCTTGTTGGATATAGTGACCCGCAAATCCGCCAAGGTGTGGACAGTTTTGTCCCAGGCACTCTTGAGCGTCGAGACCTCCCTGCTGCGCTCCTCTAACTCCACCTCCAGCTTGTCCACCTTGCCGGCCAGTTCATCTTTGGTAGCCTCTGTGGCCTTGGCGGCATCGATGGCCTCCTTCAGCTTGCCGGCAGGATCCAGGACCAGAGCGTCGAGTGCATCCTTGTGCTTCTGCTCCAGTTCCTGGGTCTGTTGCGTGACAAGCTTCTCGATTTCCTCATCTTTTCCATGGAGCATGGCGGCAAGTGCCTTCTCATGCGCAACAAGGTCCTCTTCCTGGGCATCAAGCTGGACACAGCGCTCCCTTAGCTTGCCGTCCTCCTTGGCGGTTTGTGTAGCGACCTCCTCCTGGGCCTTCTCAATATCTGATTGCCTCAGGAGGAGCTCATTCCAGCACTGACTCAGATGCTCCTGGCTGGTCTTCAGATCTTGCCGGGCCTCTTCAAACCAAGCCTGCATCAGCTCGATGCGTTCTTGGAAGCCTGCCTCCGCCGCATGAACAACCGGCGTCCTGGAGTCTAGCTTCTCCATGCGGGTACGGTGAAGCGTCTGAAACTTTTGGATGTTGCTTCTCATGGCCTGAAGGAGATGGTCCTCCTTGGAACTGCCACTGCTGACACCTGACTCGTCAACAACCTTGAGCCCGGCAGCAGCGATGACCTCTTCGTCAACGACCTCCCCCTCAGTAGGTGCTCCGGTGCTTGCCGTCCCCGGATGCTGACAAAAAAGTCCTTGCCGATCTTCAGGTACCCAGCTTAAGGTGGGGGCTTCGGAGGTGGACGGTTGGTCGTCAGCCACCGTCTCCCCGGCAGTTGAGGACTCTGGAACCGATGTAGCGCCAGGCGCTCCTGAGGCAGGATGCCCTCAGTACGGTCGCCGGCCTCCTCGCTGGCCTCCACGGCAGACCCCTTGGTGGCCTCCTCATGTGTTTCCTTGGCGGCCTCGTCGGCAGCAACCTTGTCGGCCTTGGCGGCGGCATCCTTGGCGGTCTCCTTGATAGTGGCATCGATGTCCATTTGACCCACTGAGGAGAGGTCTGAAAACCAGGGAGGAGAACAAGATTTGACCAAGATTGGAGCTCAAAGCAAAAAGAAAAAGATTGCACTGGGAAACTGATCAAGACCAGGAGGCGGACGGCTTACCCACAACGAGTTGGGGAGGAGTGGTTCCCTCCCCGACAACACTTGTTGTCGGGATGGAGCTGCCGGCGCTTGTGCTTGCCGACTCCCTAGGATCGTCGGTGGGGGCCCTTGCCGGGGATCTCTCCCTTGGCGGCGTGGGCTCGCCGGTGGAAGCCCTTGCCAGGGACCCCTCACTGGGTGATGTGGTGGTTGATGGAGGAGGCATGTTGGGGTGGCCCTTCGCGGCTCCTCCTGTTTCCGCTCTTCCCCTGCAAACCCCGCAAGACTAATGGTGAAAAGACACACCCCTGCGCTCACCAGCGGAAAATGGGAAATGGACTCATGCTGGGGGCTGAGTCGGGGGCTTCGTCGTGGGCTAGGGCCCGGGCTGATCGTGATCACCTCCGGCGCGCTTGAGGTGCTTGCCAGGGGCTCGTCGCCCGTCGAGGTCTTGGCCCTCTTCGCCATCCTCTGTGCCAATGTCTCCGTATCCCTACAGAAGCGAGCCAAGACAAGGTCAAATCAAGCGAGATGACCAAAACAGAGATTCAGGAAATGGAGAAAGCGGTGAGGCACATACTCGTCTTCTTCTTCTTGCCTCCTCCTATTTGGGCTCATGGAAGAGAGGTCATAGTCGGCCTTTGGTATGGTGACCGTCCGGAGGGTTGGCAGAAAAAAGTCTTGATAACCCACAAGTACAGGGATCAATTGTAGCCTATTTCAATAAGTAAGAGTGTCGAACCCAACGAGGAGCTAAAGGTAGAACAAATATTCCCTCATATTCTATCGACCACCGATACAACTCTACGCACGCTTAACGTTCGCTTTACCTAGAACAAGTATGAAACTAGAAGTACTTTGTAGGTGTTGTTGGATGGGTTTGCAAGATAATAAAGAGCGCGTAAATAAAAAGTAGGGGCTGTTTAGATGAAGACACAACTAAGTTAGTTTTAGTAGAGAGCTTGTTGTCACACAAGAAAGTTATTTGTCCCTAGGCAATCGATAACTAGACTGGTAATCATTATTGCAATTTTATTTGAGGGAGAGGCATAAGCTAACATACTTTCTCTTCTAGGATCATATGCACTTATGATTGGAACTCTAGCAAGCATCCGTAACTACTAAAGATCATTAAGGTAAAACCCAACCATAGCATTAAAGTATCAAGTCCTCTTTATTCCCATACGCAAACAACCTACTTACTCGGGTCTGCGTTTCTATCAGTCACGCCACCCACCACAAGCAAATCATGAATATATTGCAAACCCTACAACGGGGATCCCTCATGCTTGCGCGACACAGAGATGACCATAGGGCAGCACCAATAATAAAACATGCAACTCAAACCAATCACGATCATCAATTAACCCATAGGACAAAACAGATCTACTCAAACATCATAGAACAGCCATACATCATTGGGAAATAATATATAGGGTTGAGCACCATCTTTAAGTAGAGATTACAGCGGGTAAAATAGGGGTTACACCGCTTCATAGAGGGGGGAAGAGTTGGTGATGATGGCGGTGAAGTTGTTGGTGTAGATTGCGGTGATGATGATGGCCCCGACGGTGTTCCGGCGCCACCGGAAGAGAGGGGGAGAGAGCCCCCTTATTCTTCTTCTTCTTCTTCTTCTTCTTCCTTGACCTTCTCCTTAGATGGGAGAAGGGTTTTCCCTCTAGTCCATGGCCTCCATGGTGGCGGAGGGGTGAGATCCCCTCCGAGATTGGATCTGTCTCTCTGTCTCTCTCTGTTTCTGCGTTTTTTGATTCTGCCCTTTCACCGTTTTTAAATTCCTGGAGATCCATAACTCCGATTGGGCTAAAATTTTAACACGATCTCTATCCGGATATTAGCTTTCTTGCGGTGAAAGAAGGGAACCAACCGCCTTATGGGGTGGCCACGAGGGCCCAGGGCGCGCCTGACCCCCTAGGACGCGCCCCCTGCCTCGTGGCCCCCTCGGGCATCATCTCGCGTTGATTCTTCTTCCCAAAAATGACATATATTCCAAAAAAATCCGTCAGTTTTTACCCCGTTTGGACTCCGTTTGATATGGATTTTCTGCGGAACAAAAAACATGCAACAAACAGGAACTGGCACTGGGCACTGGATCAATATGTTAGTCCCATAAATAGTATAAAAAGTTGCCAAAAGTACATGAAAGTTGTATAATATTGGCATGGAACAATCAAAAATTATAGATACCACGAAGACATATTAGCATCCCCAAGCTTAATTCCTGCTCGTCCTTGAGTAGGTAAATGATAAAAAAATAATTTTTGATGTGGAATGCTACCTAGCATAATCTTGATCATGTAATCTAATCATGGCATGAATATTAAGACACAAGTGATTCAAAGTAATAGTCTATCATTTGACATTAAGACAATAGTACTTCAAGCATACTAATAAAGCAATCATGTCTTCTCAAAATAACATGGCCAAAGAGAGTTATCCCTACAAAATCATATAGTCTGGCTATGCTCCATCTTCACCACACAAAATATTCAAATCATGCACAACCCCGATGACAAACCAAGCAATTGTTTCATACTTTTGACGTTCTCAAACCTTTTCAATTTTCACGCAATACATGAGCGTGAGCCATGGACATAGAGCTATAGGTGGAATAGAATATGATGGTGGAGGTTGTGTGGAGAAGACAAAAAAGGGAGAAAGTCTCACATCAACGTGGCTAATCAATGGGCTATGGAGATGCCCATGAATTGATGTTAATGCGAGGAGTGGGGATTGCCATGAAACAGATGCACTAAGAGCTATAAGTGTATGAAAGCTCAAACTAAAACTAAGTGGGTGTGCATCCAACTTGCTTGCTCATGAAGACCTAGGGCATTTGAGGAAGCCCATCGTTGGAATATACAAGCCAAGTTATATAATGAAAATTCCCACTAGTATATGAAAGTGATAACTCAAGAGACTCTCCATATGAAGAACATGGTGCTACTCTGAAGCACAAGTGTGGTAAAAGGATAGTAACATTGCCCCCTCTCTCTTTTTCTCTCATCATTTTTTGGTTTTGTTTTTTTGGTGGGCTTCTTTGGCCTATTTTTTATTTGGGCTTCATTGGCCTCTTTTATTTTGATAACCTCACATGGGACAATGGTCTAACACTTTTATTTACTTACAACTCAATATTACAACTTGATACTAGAACAAAGATATGACTCTATATGAATGCTTCTGGCAGTGTACCAGGATGTGCGATGATCTAGCACAGCAAAGATATCAAAAAACGGACAAGCCGTGAAAATAGCATTCTAGCTATCTTATGATCTTGCAAAGCAATATGACAATGAATGCTCGAGTCATGTATATGATGATGATGGAAGTTGCATGGCAATATATCTCAGAATGGCTATGTAAATGCCATGATAGGTAGGTATGGTGGCTGTTTTGAGGAAGATATAAGGAGGCTTATGTGTGATAGAGCATATCATATCACGGTGTTTGGATGCACCGGTGAAGTTTGCACCAACTCTCGAGGTGAGAAAGGGCAATGCACAGTACCGAAGAGGCTAGCAATGATGGAAGGGTGATAGTGCGTATAATCCATGGACTCAACATTAGTCATAAAGAACTCACATACTTATTGCAAAATTCTATTAGCTATCGAAACAAAGTACTACGCCCATGCACCTAGGGGGATAGGTTGGTAGGAAAAGACCATCGCTCGTCCCCGACCGCCACTCATAAGGAAGACAATCAATAAATAAATCATGCTCCGACTTCATCACAGAACGGTTCACCATACGTGCATGCTATGGGAATCACAAACTTCAACACAGGTGTCTCTACAATCCACAACTACCCACTAGCATGACTCTAATATCACTATATTTATATCGCAAAACTATTGTAAGGAATCAAACATATCATATTCAGTGATCTACAAGTTTTATGTAGGATTTTTATGACTAACAATGTGAAATGACCAGTTCCTGTAATCTCTCTAAATAAATATATGTGAAGCAAGAGAGTTTAATTCTTTCTACAAAAGATATTCCCACGCTCTAACAAATATAAGTGAAGCAAAAGAGCATTCTACAAATGGCGGGTTTCTATGTGTAGGGAAACAGGCAATCCAAACTTCAAATAATATAAGTGAAGCACATGAAGCATTCTATAAAGCCATACTCAAAAGATATAAGTGAAGTGCAATGAGCATTCTATAAATCAACCATGGACTATCTCATACCAGCATGGTGCATCAAAGAAAAGTGAAAAATAAATGCAAAAGACGCTCCAAGATTTACGCATATCATGTGACGAATAAAAATATAGCTCCAAGTAAAATTACCGATGATCATTAGAAGAAAGAGGGGATGGCTTTCGTGGAATCCCCAAGCTTGGTTGCTTGGGAGTCCTTAAATATTTCCTTGGGGTGCCTCGGGCATCCTCAAGCTTAGGCTCTTGCCACTCCTTATTCCTTCATCCCTCGTGATCTCTCCCAAAACTTGAAAACCTCAGTCACACAAAACTTAACAAAAAGTTTGGTAAGATCCGTTGGTATAATAAAGCAAATCACTACTCTAAGTACTGTTGCAAACCAATTCATATTTTGTTTTTGCATTGTAGCTACTGTAATATAACTTTTCCATGGCTTAATCCACTGATAGAAATTGATAATTTCATCAAAACAAGCAAACTATGCATCAAAAACAGAATCTGTCTTAAACAGGACAGTCTGTAGTAATCTGAACATTCACCATACTTCTCGTACTCCAAAAATTCTGAAAAAATAGGAAAATAAACAATTTGTATAGAAAGACAGTGCAAATTGTTTCAGAACCGTTTGACGTTCCAGTAAAAAAATAGCGCACTACAGCCAATGTTTCTGTTCTGCACCACACAAACCAACAAGCCATGAAACACCCTAAAGGCAAATCTTGGCACATTATTTTTATTATACAATGGAATTGTACAAGGGGATAATTATTTTTGTTGAAAAGTTTCTGTAATCAAGATTCACAAAGTTTCCATGAGCATGCACAAAGTTCAAGGAGCTCCCCCACTTCAACAATGCTTGTCTCTCTCACTTTCACTTTCCTTTTTGAAAAGTTTTGGGTTCCCCTCTTTATTTTTTTGTTTTTAAACTATATAAAAGCACTCAACAGAAATAAATGACTCTCTAAAACTTCTGGGTTGTCTCCCTGGCAGCGTTTTCTTTAAAGCCATTAAGCTAGGCAGATAGTGCTCAAGTAATGAATCCACCCGGATCCCAAGGTATATCAAAGCCAATTTTTAATTAAAAATGATTTGGAATTTAGTAGTGAGACAAAGCAACATATATAATGTAATGACGAAGTCTAACTCTCTTCCTATGCATCGGCATGTCATAAAAGAACAATTCATGCACACAAAGTAAAGGCTAATGCATAGTATAAACAGTTTCTTGCAATTTTATCATATTGGAAACATGGAGATGCGGAGATGTAGTTCCTCTCTCATAATAATTGCAAGTAGGAGCAGCAAGCACATGCATATTATATCTATCAAAATCATCATGTGTAGTAGTGAAACGCAACCCATCAATATAATCCTTAATAAGGGCAAACTTCTCCGATACAGTGTAGTTGGGAGAATTCAAATAGATAATAGGACTATCATGCGTGGGTGCAATAGCAACAATTTCCTGTTTAACATAAGGAACTATAGCAAGTTCATCTCCATAAGCATAATTCATATTAGCATCTTGGCCACAAGCATAGCAAGCATCATCAAAAAGGGATATTTCAAAAGAATCAACGGGATCATAACAATCATCCTTCGATAAATTCGAAGGGAAATTAAACAATGTACGAGTTGAAGAGTTACTATCATTAGAAGGTGGGCACGGGTAGCTAATCCGCTCTTCCTTCTTTTGTTCTTCGCTCTCCTCATCATCTTTTTCATCCAATGAGCCCACAGTTTCATCAATTCCTTCTTCCATAGACTCCTGCAAAATATTAGTCTCTTCTTGGACAGTGGAGGAGTCCTCAATATATGGTTTAACATAGGCATTAAAACCATATTTATCATAACAATATTTAAGTATGGCAAAATTTTCATATTTGTAAAGAGTAGCATAATACTTTCCAATCAAAGAATCAATTTCATAAGCACCCTTAAAAGCAACAAATTCTTCAATTTGTAGAATATCATAGTAATTATAAACACCCTTAGCATACGAAGACACGATTCCATTATCACTAAACTCACATTGGTGGGGAAGGTGTTTCTTAGGGTCTTTAGAACAACAAGTAAAATCATATATTTCACATAAATTCCAAGCATAGTATTGAAAACGATGAATTTGATCCAGTAAAAGTTTCCCTTTTTAAGATAAGCGGTGTCGCACATAACAAGCATGCTCATCTAAAGATTTGCCCTCAACTAAGCTAGTTGGGGTTTCAGCACGAGCACATAGGGATCGAAGATGATCCAAGTAAAAAGTTTCAGGAGTGTGATAGATTTTGAGTGGTTCTTCAACCATTGGTTCAGTAGGTACCACTAATTTTTTGGTATTTTACATTTCCTACCTATAATTAAAGATATAAAACAAGAGCACAAAATAAAAACTACTTAGTGATAAAGCAAATAGGCACACACGAGAATATTCACCCCACGCTATAACTCCCCGACAACGGCGCTAGAAAAAGGTCTTGATAACCCACATGTATAGGAGATAAATTGTAGCCTCTTTCTATAAGTAAGAGTGTCGAACTGAATGAGGAGCTAAAAACAAATATTCCCTCAAGTTCTATCGACCACCGATACAACTCTACGCACGCTTAACATTCGCTTTACCTAGAACAAGTATGAAACTGGAAGTACTTTGTAGGTGTTGTTGGATGGGTTTGCAAGATAATAAAGAGAGCGTAAATAAAAAGTAGGGGCTGTTTAGATGAAGACAAAACTAAGTTAGTTTTAGTAGAGAGCTTGTTGTCACACAAGAAAGTTATTTGTCCCTAGGCAATCGATAACTAGAGCGGTAATAATTATTGCAATTTTATTTGAGGGAGAGGCATAAGCTAACATACTTTCTTTTCTTGGATCATATGCACTTATGATAGGAACTCTAGCAAGCATCCGCAACTACTAAAGATCATTAAGGTAAAACCCAACCATAGCATTAAAGTATCAAGTCCTCTTTATTCCCATACGCAAACAGCCTACTTACTCGGGTCTGTGTTTCTATCACTCAGGCCACCCACCATAAGAAAATCATGAACATATTGAAAACCCTACAGCGGGGATCCCTCATGCTTGCACGACACTGAGAGCACCATAGGACAACACCAATAATAAAACATGCAACTCAAACCAATCACGATCATTAATTAACCCATAGGACAAAACGGATCTACTCAAACATCATAGAATAGCCATACATCATTGGGAAATAATATATAGCGTTGAGCACCATGTTTAAGTAGAGATTACAATGGGTAAAAGAGGGGTTACACCGCTGCATAGAGGGGGGAAGAGTTGGTGATGATGGCGGTGAAGTTGTTGGTGTAGATTGCGGTTATGATGATAGCCCCGACGGCGTTCTGGCACCACCGGAAGAGAGGGGGAAAGAGCACCCTTCTTCTTCTTCTTCCTTGACCTTCTCCCTAGATGGTAGAAGGGTTTGCCCTCTGGGCCATGGCCTCCATGGCGGCAGAGGGGCGAGAGCCTCTTCAAGATTGGATCTGTCTCTTTGTCTCTCTATGGTTCTGCGTTTTTTGATTCTGCCCTTTCACTGTTTCTTAAATTCCTGGAGATCCGTAACTCCGATTGTGCTGAAATTGTAACACGATCTCTATCCAGATATTAGCTTTCTTGCGGTGAAAGAATGGCACCAACCACATTACGGGGTAGCCACGAGGGCCCATGGCGCGCCTGACCCCCTGGGGCACGCCCCCTGCCTCATGGCCCCCCTCGGGCATCGTCTCGCGTTGATTCTTCTTCCAAAAAATCATATATATTCCAAAAAAAATCTCTGTCAGGTTTTATCCCATTTGGACTCCGTTTGATATGGATTTTCTGCGAAACAAAAAACATGCAACAAACAGGAACGAGCACTGGGCACTGGATCAATATGTTAGTCCCAAAAATAGTATAAGAAGTTGCCAAAAGTACATGAAAGTTGTATAATATTGGCATGGAACAATCAAAAATTATAGATATGATGGAGACGTATCAGTGGCGATGGAGACCTGGGCCGCTTGGCTGCGGCGGAGGATGCAGCCGCTGCTTCCTATGCTGCCGCGGCCGTGCGCCTCGTATGGCACACGGGTTGCGCTTGGGCCTCTTGCCGCTGTGCGGCCTTGCCGGCCGCCCTCTTGGCGGGGACCTCTCCGGGCGAGGAGGCTCGCTGCACTGGCTCGCTGGAGCCCAACTTCCGGAGGACGCGCTTCCTCCTCCCCTGGACTGGGCCCTCATCGTGCAGCTCCTCCTCGTCCATCTGTCGGCCGCCTCTTCGGCCGCCTCCTCAGCAGAAGGGCCCCCAGTGGTGGCACCACTGTGCTCCACGATGGGCTCACCCCGCTTGGTGAGGTCATCTTCTGTGCCGTCCTCGTCTTCCTGGAAGACGACACTGCCGGCCTCCTATGCAAGAGCTGCCTCCTCCACCCTACTGGCAATGTACGCAACCTCTTCGTTGGTGGTGTCACGGATGAGCTGCGATTCTTCACGGATGGGCCTCTCCGACAAGTTGTCAGAAAAACTCTTGCGCCCGCGCCGCATCTGGCTTGGCCCAGGTCTGGTCAAGGATGTGGGCGTTCAACACCGGCATCATGGCAATGACGGAGGTCCGGGCGGAATTGTTGCACAGAGGGACCACGGCGGCCGGCAACCTGAACGGATTGTCGGCCTTCTCAGCCTTGCCAGCCTTCCCGGCCTTGCCGGTCTTGTTGACCTTGAATTGGAACAGCTTCTGGAAAAGAGCTGCATGCTACATCATCGTAAAATTGTGGCTCAAGCTGGGGCGCAGCCTCATGATGTCTGCCGCATTCCGGAAATCCCAAGCCGGCCTCCCCTTGTTATGCAAGGGGGCAATACAGGGGCGGAGGAAATCAGCCCCGATCATCTCCAGGGTGAGCCCGACGACCTTGAGGCGATGGATTCTGGTGGTGGCAACTGTGACCTTCTTGTCTCGAGGATCGGGATTGCCCCAGTTTCCGCGGCGAACCACTTGTGCTTTTCAGGGCATGCATAATGGCTGCGGTTCCTTCTCCATGATCTAGCACCATCTGCCCCGACATTTGTCCCACTTCTCCTTGGGACTCCCGCTTGGGTACGTCTCCTTGCACAAGGCCCTCAGGATCCGGGTAGCACAGCCAGACAGAGCCCCTCCTGGCTGGACGTAGGGGACGAAATAGTGGCGGAAAAGCGCCCTGTTGGGGACCACCCCGGCAAAGTTCTCACAGGGGTGGGCAAATATGGACATGCACACCACGACGTTCGGCGTGAAATCTAGAAGATGGAAGCCGAAGGTATACATAATGTTGATGAAGAAATCCGAGAATGGGGGACAGAGCCCGCAGTAGAGGTAATCAACAAAGAATGGATATTTATCCGGACCCGGTGCAGCGTTGGGATCGGGGATGATGTGAGTGGTAGAGTGCACCGTCGTATCTCTCCCCCACATGCACTGGTACCGGTCCCTGAGCACACACATATCAAGCGTTAGGGCGAAGACGACGCGCTCCCTCCGCATCTTCACCAACTCGCTCTCCGGCACCTCTTCCCCCTCGCTTGCATTGGGCGCTCCCGTGCTCTTGTTTTTGGGCGCCATAACGGGTGAAGGAGGGCGGGGGATCAAAGGTGGTGAGGGTGTGGTGGCGGCGGGCGGGGGAAGAAAGCGTTGTCTTGGGCTCAAGGAAGAAGAAGGAGACGATAGTTTCTTAGATTGAAATAGGCGAAAGGGGGTAAATGAGCAGCGCCCCTGCGGGTTCCTCTTTTTATGGGGAAGGCGCGGGGCTGCCTCTTTGCTATTTGATGGGAATACATTTGCGCAAGCGCGGATGCGTTGCGACCGTTCCACGCATGACCACCACATCGTGCACTCAATGCAGATCATGGGGAAGCATGACAGACGAGAACATTACCGCAGTTATCCCCTGCCACGCATGGCTGCGCACTGTTTGGGCCTGGCCCAACGACACTTCACACTCGTGGGTGGCCCAGGCCCAAGGGCTCCTGTCGGTGTACTAAAGTTTGGGCCCTTTGGTACCCCTTACTTGGCACAGCTTGACGGGGGAAGCTATAGGCGGGGTACAAGATCACTAGAGAAGCGGCCAAGCCAGAGACCAGAGAGCAGAAGACGAGCTGGACCCCAGCAAGATCCTTGCCGGGATGGATTGCGAGACCCCGGCAAGGTCCTTGCCGGGACGCCTTGCGAAGCATTGCCAAAACCACCACCCTTGAGGTTGGGAGCTCTGACACCATTGACAATGTCGAGACCAAGTCCCAGGGGCCATGCATAGTGGCATATAGATCTTTATGAAGACTAAAAGACGAAGTTTCCAGCAAGGTCCTTGCTGGGGACGACGGCGAGGCCCCGGCAAGACCCTTGCCAGGGACGGTTGCAAAGCCACGACAAGACTTGGCCGCCTAGTCACCACTCCAGCGCAATGGTTGGCCTACCAGCCTAGCAAGCACCTGCGTGGTAGCATGCAGATCTTCGTGAAGACCCTGCCGCCTCTCCAGCGCAGCAGCTGGCCAGCCAACTTGACGTTGCATGCCTCGTCGGCCTGGACGCGTGTTGAGATGGAGCGGGGCGGCGACGGACGGGACGGGCTCTGTTCCCGTCCCTGATAAAGCTAAGGGGCACGTAAGCAGCACATTTAATGCGTTTGTCCTAAGACTCCGATGATAAACATAGACACTGTAGCTACTTTACACCTCTTGTATGCCACTGTGGCCACCCCTTGGACATATAAAAGGAGGCCCACGCTGTACTAGAGGAAGATTCAGACTTTTCAACCTCTCGGCCTAGCTTGCATGCATAGCAGGGAGCCGAAGCTCAAGAACACAGAATATACACTCATGCGGGACTATGGTTTTACGTTGCTGAGCGGCCTGAACCTAGGTGAAAAATCCGTCGTGTTGATCATTGGATCTGCTCTTTGCACACCCCTCTTACCTACCAAACTGTAGAAGGGATCCACGTGATCCCGTAGGTGTCATTTCCACTGACATTGCCTAATGCATTACTCCGTTTTTCCATGAACTTAATACACTAGATGCATGCTGGATAACAGTCAGTGTGTGGAGTAATAGTAGTAGATACATAATCATTTTGGTCTACTAATCTTGGGCGTGGTGCCTATATACATTATCGTTGCCTTGGATATCGTCAAAATTATTTGGTTGTCTATCAATTGCCCAATAGTAATTTGTTTAGCCACCGTATGCTATTTTCTGGAGAGAAGCCTCTAGTGAAAACTATGGGTCGCGAGTATTTCCTATATTATATTAAAACCAAAAATACCTTTCTGTAATTTTATTTTATTTATTTTATTTTGTGTTTTAGTTAGATATATTTATCAAATCTCATACAATTTAATCCATCTCAATACCGTTGAGGGATTGACAACCACTTTACGCGTTGGGTTGCAAGTATTTGTAGTTTGTGTGCAGGTGATGTTTACATAGTGTTGTTTGGTTCTCCTACTGGATTGATAACCTCGGTTTCATAACTGAGGGAAATACTTACCTTTGTTGTGCTGCATCATCCCCTCCTCTTCGGGGAAATACCAGCGGAGATTACAAGTAGCAGGAAGAATTTCTGGCGCCGTTGCTGGGGAGACATCATCAACATGTATCATGTACCTATGCATAAACTTTCATTTCCTTGCAATTTACTTTATTTACCATTTGCCTCACTTCTAAAAAGTTTTTACAAAAATACAAAAATATTTTCCGTTTGCCTTTTTCTCGTTAGATCTTTTTGTTTGCTTGCAACCTTGTTGGCTCTCATTATCATGTCTAGATCTGAAAAGAGTAGTGATGTTTTCACCACTAGTGCGAGTTCTTTGGACGATCCGTCCATACCTTTGAAACTTATGAAAAATAAAGAAAATATTCATGAGGTTGCTAAAGAAAAAATTGATGATTTTCTTAATGATGATCCTCATGAAGAGGAAACTACTATCATTCATACAAAAAAAACTTCTGATAGGTAGCGGTAATATTATTGGAAAGGGTGTTATCCAAGTTTTCTTTACTTGTGCTAGTATGTTACCTATGGTAGGAGGGTCTATCAAATTTCTAGTCTTGCGGATGCCATATCTTTGCTTATAGTTGAATTTGAAAGAAAATTTGTTCACATGCATCCTATCATGCAAAGGATCCTTTTAGAATTCTCTTATATTTAAGATCCTTTCATTAAACGTGTTACCACTATATTTCTAGATTATGAATTTGAGCATATTATGAAAGGAGCACGTGAAATATTTACTCATTACAATATAAATTGTGGTTGCCTTCCTATAGAGGATATCCATTTTCATCAAGAAGAGATTAGGAGACTACAATCTCCGGATTATGCTGCTTACAATGAAAATCTAAGGAAAAAGATTCCCCCATCTGTTTTGATTGATAAAATTTCCAAACAAAATGATAACTTTTTTATACAAAATAATGGACTAGGACTTGTTCTTAAGAAAAGGCTTAGGGACCATAATCAAATGAACGCTTATAATGAAGAGATAGTGATCACTTATAAAGGGCCAAGGGAAGAACCTCCTCCTCCCAAACTTGATCTTATAGATCCATACCCAATTAAATTTAGCTGTTTTGATTATTTGGGCTTGCCACAAAGGAAACTTGCTGCTGAAAGGAGGGAGTATGAGATGTGCATGGATGATCTCCCTCACTTTTATTACGATACTTGAATCTATGCATTATGCCAACTTACAGGCGTAAAACAATAGCACTTGTTGGGAGGCAACCCAATAGTTATATTTGAAATTTTTGTTTTCCTTTATATTCTCCAATAAATATACAATTATGCTTGTATTATGCTTGTGTCTTTATGTTTTAGTTAGTGTTTGTGCCAAGTAAAGACTCTGGGATGATTTGGGTGATAGTTGATTTGATTTTGTGCATTATCACAAGCTTTTGCGCCGGGTAGTAGAATTGTTCAAAATCACTGGAGTAACAAAAAATTCTGAATTTTTTACACATGATTTATATACAAATTTCCCACGTTGTCCTAATTGGTTAGAATTTTTGGAGTTATGTAGGTATGGTTAAAGTTTAGATTACTACAAACTTTTCTGTTTTTGACAGATTCTGTTTTTGTTGCATTGTGTGCTTATTTAGATTAATCTATGGATTGTATCGGGGGGGGGGGGGGGGTATAAGCCATGGTAATGTTAGAATACAGTAGGTATAATGTAATAATAAAATATGAATGGGTTTTCAACAATACTTAAAGTGGTGATTTGCTTTATTATACTAACAGATCTCACAAAGGTTTTGTTAAGTTTTGTGTGATTGAACCCCAAGGTAATATTCAAGGAGTACAAAGCAACTAGCTTGGGGATGCCCCGGAAGGCATCCCCTCTTTCTTCTAATGACCATCAGTAATTTTACTTGGAGCTATATTTTTATTCGTCACATATCAAGAGTTTTGCTTGGAGCGTCTTGTATTATATGAGTCTTTACTTGTTTTGCTTTTTAGTTTGTCACAATCATCCTTACTGGACACACCTATTTGAGAGAGCCATAATGATGCGATGATTTGTTAGAATTGCTCTATGTGCTTCATTTCAAAAAATTCAACTATGGAATTGCTCTAGTACTTCACTTATATCTTTTTGAGCACGATGGTGGTTTAATTTTTGAAGAAATACTCTCATGCTTCACTTAGATTATTTTGAGAGTTAGTAAATTTTTGAAGAAATATACTCTCATGCTTCACTTATATTAATTTGAGAGTTATAATTTTTTGAAGAAATATCCTCTCACGCTTCACTTATGTTATTTTGAGAGATGAAAATTTTGAAAAAATATTTATGCTCTTGTGCTTCACTTAGATTTGTATGAGAGCTTGTTATTAGCAATGGTAATTTGCTTAACATATGAATTTGGTCCCAAAGTGATAGATATTCAAGAGGGATATAATAAAAACATTAATGAAGATCATTGGATATTAAAACTTGATTCCTTGCAATAGTTTTGCGATATGGAGATAGTAATATGTGATTCATGTTGGTGAGTACTTATGCTTTAGTAAGAATATTGGTGTTAAGGTTTGTGATTCCCTATGCAAGCACAAAAGTCAATAGTTATGCAACAAATTTACATCCTACTTGTGGTGCATTATTCAGTGTTAGTTATGTTCAATGCTCATTTATGATCGCTTTTTTGGTTGGTTGCTTCTCAATCTATTTGCTAGCCTTCCCTTGTACTAAGCGGGAATACTTCTTGTGCATCCAAATCCTAAACCACGTTGTGCCAAATGAGTCTACCATACCTACCTATATGCGGTATTTCCATGTCATTCCAAGAAAATTTGTTTGTACCAACTATAATTTTCAAAATGAATTTCCTTTTTGTGTGCCCGTACCGCTCATGAAGCGGCAGGGGATGGCCAATATTTTCCATGCTAGGTATGTTATTCTCAAGATGAGTATTTATTCACTTGTTATTGCACGAGAGTGTGGCAGGTAATAGGGATGCCCAGTCCAGAAATGAAAAAATAATTATATGTTGTTCATATTAAATTCCTTGGGAAGTGTTGGTATGGAAGGCACCGATGGATACGGCTAGCCATGGATTGTGCAAGAATGATGGAAAATGAAATAAACTTTGTTTTATGTTTCGGAACTACCTATGATTTATCTAGCATGAAAGATATTGGGAATTCTCGGTCGTTTTTGCTGACTCGAAAAGCATGCCTCTCAAAACAATTTTATCTCTCAATTTAAGCTATGAGCTCTACCACCTCTACAAATCTCTGCTTCCCTCTGCAAAGGGCCTATCTATTTACTTTATGCAATTTTCATTTTTATTGATTCTCCATATTCTCTTACAAAGCACCAACTAGGGAACACTATTGTCATACTTGTGCACTGTATGTAGCTAATATTTGAGTGTGTTTCATGAATGGATCAATGATTGAGCATAATGGGCTAGGAATAGCTTTATTTAGCATTGATATTCTAAAAGACATGGTTGCTTGTTGATATGCTTGCGTATTGATGTCTTCATGTCAAAATATAGACTATTGCTTTGAATCACTTAAAGTCCAAATGTCTATGCTACATGAGAAAAGAATATGTGATGAACATGACAGGTAGCATTCCACATCAAAAATTCAGTTTTATCATTTACCTACTCGAGGGCGAGCAAGAATTAAGCTTGGGGATGGTTGATACGTCTCCAACGTATGTATAATTTTTTATTAATCCATGCTAATAAAGTATCAATCTTGCATGTTTTATATACATTTACTAGCAAGTTTATCCAACTTTTTGGGACTAACCTATTAACCTAGTGCCCAGTGCCAACTGTTGATTTTTTGCTTTGCAGAATATCAATACCAAATGAAGTCTAAATGCCACGAAACTTTTTGTAGATTTTTTCTGGTGATAAGAGACCCTGGAAGCTTTTGGAGTACACAAGAAGAGGCCCATGGGGCCCACTAGACACCAAGGTGCGCCAGGGGCCTCTTGCCTACCCTGATGGGTAGTGGGTGCCATAGGCACCGTCTTGACCTACCTCCACCTCTAGAAATACTCTAAAATCCCAAAAGCTCTAGGGGAGTCCATGAAATACTTTTTTCACCACCGCAAGTTCCAGAACCACGAGATCCAATCTAGAGGCCTTTTTTGGCACTCTGCCTGAGGGGACAATGATCATATAGGGGTTCTTCATCATCCTTGCTGCCCCTCCAATGATGCGTGAGTAGTTTACCACAGTCCTACAGGTCCGTAGTTAGTAGCTATATGGCTTCTTCTCTCTTTTTGATCTTCAATACAATGTTCTCCTCGATGTTCTTGGAGATCTATTCGATGTAACTCTTTTTTGCGGTGTGTTTGTTGGGATCCGATGAATTGTGTTTATGATCATATGTATCAGTGAATATTATTTGAGTCCTCTATGAACTCTTTTATGCATTATTGTTATAGCCTCGTATTTATTCTCTGATTTATTGGTTTGGTTTGGCCAACTAGATTGATATATCTTGCCATGGGAAGTGGTGCTTTGTGATGGGTTCGATCTTGCGGTGCTCAATCTCAGTGACAGAAAGAGACATGGCACGCATGTATCATTGCTATTAAGGGTAACAAGATGGGGTTTATTCATACGTGAGTTTATATTTTCTACATCATGTCATCTTGCTTAATGCATTACTCCATTTTTCCATGAATTTAATACACTAGATGCATGCTGGATAGTGGTCGATGTGTGGAATAATAGTAGTAGATGCAGAATCATTTAGGTCTACTAATCTTGGACATGGTGCCTATATACTTGATCATTGCCTTGGATATCATCATAATTATTTTCTTTTCTATCAGTTGCCCAATAGTAATTTGGTTACCCACCGTATGCTATTTTCTAGAGAGAAGCCTCTAGTGAAAACTATGGGCCCCGTGTCTATTTCCTATCATATATTAAAACGAAAAATACCTTGTTGGAATTTTCTTTTCTTTTATTTTATTTTATTTTATTTTATTTTGTGTTTTAGTTAGATATATTTATCGAATCGCATACAATTTAATCTATTTGAATACGGTTGAGAGATTGACAACCCCTTTACACATTGTGTTGCAAATATTTGTTGTTTGTGTGCAGGTGTTTTTTACATAGTGTTGCTTCGTTCTCCTACTGGATTGATAACCTTGGTTTTATAACTAAGGGAAATACTTACCTCTGCTGTGCTGCATCATCCCCTCCTCTCCGGGGAAGTACCAATGTAGTACAAGTAGCATATGGGTTGAGGAATAAGCCTTGCAACCCGAGGTATTTGTTGAAGGGATCGATGAAAGACTTTGATATAATGTCCCGTATGTGTGAAATAAAATTTTTAAGTGAAGATGCTTCTTGTCTTGTCCGCGATCCTCATCCATGCAGGTACCCAGGATCATGGAGATCGAGCACCGGTGGGTCTAGGAGCAAGGACACCGTGAAGTGTTATACCGAACACCAGGGACAGTAAGGTTAGCACGATAACCTGGATCCTATCCTTGGGGAGAAATGAGGTGTAGTCATTAAACACCGAAAGCTCTGGTCTGATTTCATTATCTTAATTATCGAGGTAACCCCGCATGATGGATAGGGCCTTGATAACCCACATGTATAGGGGATCAATTGTAGCTTTTTTGATAATAAGAGTGTCGAACCTAACGACGCGCTAAAGGTAGGATTTATGTTCCCTTCAAGTTCCATCGACCATCGATACAACTCTACGCACACTTAACATTCACTTTACCTAGAACAAGTATGAAACTATTTTCGTAGGGGTAGTGCTAGAACTACTTTGCAGGAATAAAACTAGGAGTACTTTGCGATATAATAAAAGTTAGTTATTTAGTAGTATGCTTTTGTAACACAAGAGAAAGAATTGTCCAGATGCAATCGATAACTAGACCGATAATCGTCATTACAATTTTATATGAGGGAGAGGCATGTGCTAACATACTTTCCATACTTGGATCATATGCACTTATGATTAGAACTCTCACTACTGCAGGATGCTGCTAACGCGACACTACGATCAAAGACCCTTCGAGAAACTGTGTGCGATGCATTAATCGCAAACGGTGGTGTATGAAAACCGTGAAAAAGGTGCAAAACGTTTGCGATGGAGGATGCATCAAACACGATTCAGATTTTAGTTGCGTGTGTGATTCAGGCCACACGATTAACCTGTTCGAACTGTTTGCGATGAGGCAGAACAACAGAAATGGGCAGCCATATCAATGTGTGTGCGATATACGACATACCGTTTGCTTTGATGAACCGTTTGCTATTAGGGAGTGCAACATAAACGGTTAGCCATATCAATGTGTGTGTGATATAGGGCATACGGTTCACTCAGAAGAACTGTTTTTGATTAGCGAATGAAACAGAAACGGTTCAACTTAACAAGATGTGTGTGATACGTGGAGAACAGCCGACTCGGATGAAATGTTTGCGATGAGAATTTACAACACAGACGGTTAATACAGTTAGTTCGTGTGCGATTATGTGTGTACAAAAAACTTTAAAAAATGCAAACTAGTTGCTTGCGGTGGCTAGGAGTAACGCACATGATGCGTCTGCGAGTACTCGTGTGCGATGATTAGTAAGTTACACATGCATTTCCTTATGTTAACACTTGTGTGATAAATAACACGTGGCACCGACTACGGTATTCGGGTTGTGTGTGTGCTCATCTTAGTCTTCCCGTGCTCCACATGGGTGAATTGTAAAATCCATGCCTATTCCCTCACCGTTTTCCCGCCATCAGCTAATGGCTTGCTGCATATAACCTAGGCGACAATGCACTGCCGCGACACTCAGCGAAGATCTAGTCCTCACCCATCTACGATTAGTTATTCCAAGCATGCCAGGCAACGACCAAAGCTTCGACGTCGACGCCTAGCTACGTTACATCTTCGGCGAGTAGAACGAGCTGGAGCAGGTCGGGGAGCAAGAGCTTCATTGGCCGGTGCAGGCACCATGGCCCACCGGCAGCAATATCAGCGTCATAGTCCTTGGGAGCACAATCGACATATTGCAGAGGAGGTGTGATGAGCAGTTTGCCATCCACCATGCAAAAGATCCAGAGCTGCTTGGCGGCATGATCGAATACCCACCCGAAGAACCGCCGTCACTAGTTCTCATCGAGAGCCTGATGCCCCGCAAGGAATGGGCACAGGACCTCTGCGATTCAGTCAAGACAAAGGCAGCCCGCGACTTCATCATTGCCCGCGGTGGCCGTGTCAACCTTGATCCCGATGATGTGGTGGCCAGGCTCGAGCGCATCCTTGGCGGAGGTGACGTCCCCGATGAAGTAGAACATCGCCAACGTGATATCTTGAGGATGCAGGTGATCGACGGAATTTGCTACCAAGCCAGAGACATTGAAATGGAGCGGTTCCGCGGAGTTGTCATGCGCGCGATTGCACACTGTCAGGCTCTTCTGGAAGAGGCCCAGCAGCCCCAAGAGCCTCCCATCAGCGCCAGCAGCTTCGTAGGCGGAGGCGGGTCGGGACACTCGGAGTGAACGGCCGCAAGGGTGTTATGCTGATCATGGAGTCCCAGAAGACCATCGTCGGAAGGCCGCCAGCTCAGCCTTTTAGCTTATATTTTATTATAATTGTATGCGTATGTAGGTCGTGAGTGTTCTGGGCCTTGCCGCATTTGGCATTTTAAATTATCCTAAATATCTAAGACAATTATTAAGAATTATTAACAGTTGCCGTTGTAACTTTGCCTCAACGGTGAGCAGAGCGCGCGCAGGGATGCCAGAGCGGAGTGCACAGCGGCCTCCTCGGCGGCGAGCAACCACATGGTTAACCTTCTGCCATCAATAAATTTTGACCTTGTTTCTCGTCACATTGCTGATTACAATGCAATAAGTAATTGCAAATCTCTTCACACCTCTCAAACTAAGATGTGTTCACACTTAGCACCGGGCTATAAAAACTACCCACTTGAAAATTACTTCATAGTTCCTCTCCTCATCACCCACAAATCTGGTTTTCTCTGTCAAGTCGTTCCGCCAAACCGTTTGTTTAGGATCAACGCGCACCAGTGTCTAGCAAGTATCCACAACTACTAAAGATCATTAAGGTAAAACCCAACCACAACATTAAGTAACTGGTCCTCTTTACTCCCATACGCAACAACCCCCTTACTCGGGGGTAAGCTTCTGTTACTCTAGCCACCCACTATAAGAGAATTATGGACATATTGCAACACCCTACATCGGTAATCCCACACGTTTGCGCGACATGGAGGGCACCATAGGACAACACCAAAATAAAACATTCAACTCAAACCTATCATGATCATCAGTCACCCATAGGACAAAACGAATCTACTCAAACATCATAGATGGCCATACATCATTCGATAATAATATATAGCATTAAGCACCATGTTTAAGTAGAGATTACAGCAGGGAGAAGAGGTGTTACAATGCTGCATAGAGGGGGAGAGAATTGGTGATGACAACGGCAAAGTTGTTGGTGTAGATCGTCGTCACGATGATTCCCCCGGCGACGTTCTGGCGCCACTAGGTGAGAGGGGGAGAGAGCGTCCCCTCCTTATTCTCCCTTTGCCTCCCCCTAGATGGGAGGAGTGTTTCCCCTCTGGTCCTTGATCTCCATGGTGGCGGAGGGGCGAGAGCCCCTCCGACATTGGATCTCTCTCTCTGTTCTCTTCCATTTTGCGTTCCTGTTTTCTGGCCCTCGCCGTTTCTTAAATTCCTGGAGATCCGTAACTCCGATTGGGATGAAATTTTAACATGATTTTCTTCCAGATATTATTTTTCTTATGGAGAAATAAGGGAACTAAACACCTTACGGAGGGGACACAAGCTTTCTAGGTGCGCCTGGGGTAGGGGGCGCGCCCCATGGGCTTATGGGCCCCTCGGGCATTGTCTCGCGTTGATTCTTTTTCCCAAAAACCACATTGTTCGGGAACGCAATATTTCAAATTTTTTCCTATGTTCACGCAAGATCTATCTAGGAGATGCATATCAATGAGGGGGAGAGTGTGTCCACGTACCCTCGTAGACCAAAAGCGAAAGCATTAAGTAACGCGGTTGATGTAGTCGAATGTCTTCGCGATCCAATCGATCAAGTACCGAACACACGTCACCTCCGCGATCTGCACACGTTTAGCTCAGTGACGTCCCTCATACTCTTGATCCAGTTGAGGCCGAGGGAGAGTTTCGTCAGCATGACAGCATGATGACGGGGATGATGAACTTACTGACGCAAGGCTTCGCCTAAGCACTACAATGATTTGACTGAGGTGGACATCTGTGGAGGGGGGCACTGCACACGGCTAAGACAACTATCAACTTGTGTGTTCTAGGGTGCCCCCTACCCTCATATATAAAGGAGCAAGGGGGAGGCCGGCCGGCCCTCATGGGGCGTGCCCCCAAGTAAGATTCCTACTAGGAATAGGAATCCTATTCCTAGTAGGTCTCCAACAAGGGAAGAGAGGGGGAAGGAAGGAGAGGGAGAAGGAAAGGGAGGGGGCGCCGCCCCCTCCTAGTCCAATTCGGACTCCTCAAGGGGGGGCAGACCTAGGGCCCTCTCCTCTCTCTCTCTCTCACAAGGCCCATGTGGTCTGAGGGAGTCCTGGATTAGGGGGTGTTTGGGTAGCCGAACTATACCTTCAGCTGGACTCCTGGACTATGAAGATACAAGATTGAAGACTTCGTCCCGTGTCCGGATGGGACTTTCCTTGGCGTGGAAGGCAAGCTTGGCGATGCGGATATTCAAGATCTCCTACCATTGTAACCGACTCCATGTAACCCTAACCCTATCCGGTGTCTATATAAGCCAGAGGTTTGTAGTCCGTAGGCAATCAACTCCATATACAACAATCATACCATAGGCTAGCTTCTAGGGTTTAGCCTCCTTGATCTCGTGGTAGATCTACTCTTGTACTACCCATATCATCAATATTAATCAAGCAGGACGTAGGGTTTTACCTCCATCGAGAGGGCCCGAACCTGGGTAAAACATCGTGTTCCCTGCCTCCTGTTACCATCCGGCCTAGACGCACAGTTCGGGACCCACTACCCGAGATCCGCCGGTTTTGACACCAACATTGGTGCTTTCATTAAGAGTTCCTCTGTGTCGTCGCCTTTAGGCCCGATGGCTCCTTCGATCATCGACAATGATGCGGTCCAGGGTGAGACTTTTCTCCCCGGACAGATCTCCGTCTTCGGCGGCTTCGCTCTGCGAGCCAATTCGCTCGGCCACCTGGAGCAGATCGAAAGCTACGCCCCTGGCCATCAAGTCAGGTTTGGAAGCTTAAACTACACGGCTGACATCCGCGGAGACTTGATATTCGACGGGCTCGAGCCATGGCCAAGCACGCCGCACTATCTCGAGGGGCATGATCTAGCTCTGCCCCCGGACAGTGTCCTGGAGGCCGCACACGCATCGGTTCCGACCCCTAACTCGGAGCCTATTGCGTCAATCGAGGATGAGCGGTTGGACGTCACCTCGGGGGCTGCGATCCCAAAAGCGATCGAGCCGAACGCTAGCCCCGCACTCTGCACGACCCGTGACTCCGAGGATCCGGACTCCTCCCCGGACTCCGAACCCCTCGTGCCCCTGCCAATCGAATCCGATTGGGCGCCGATAATGGAGTTCACCGCCGCAGACATCTTTCAGCATTCGCCTTTTTGCGACATCCTAAATTCTTTTAAGTCTCTCTGTTTATCAGGAGAGCCCTGGTCGAACTACGGTTAGCGAGGATGGGATACGGACAATGAAGAAATTCAAAGCCCACCCACCACCCACTTGGTAGCCACTGTCGACAATTTAAACGACGTGCTCAACTTCGACTCCGGAGACATTGACAGCATGGATGACGATGCAGGAGATACCGACGAACCATCGCCCATAGGGCATTGGACAGCCACCTCATCTCACGATGTGTACATGGTGGATACCCCTAAAGGAAGCAACAGCGAGGAAAAAGGGGATGGGACGGGAGATCGACCCCCCGAAAAGCAATCAAAGCGTCGGCGTAAACGCCGACCCAAGCCCCGCCTTGACAAAAACCCAGCCATAGAGCTGGATGAGCCGGTAGACGACGAGCAGGCCTTAGAGCAACCGTCCGAACATGGCAACACGGATAGAGAAACCGAACATCCCTCCTCCGGCGAAAACGGCATCCCGGACGACCTCACGCCGAATAAACCTATGGAGCAGAAGAATCTCCATGAAAGGCTCATTGCAACTGCACGCAGCCTAAAAAAGCAGAAGCGGAAGCTAAAAACAGCGGAAGATGCACTCCGGATTAGATGGAGAAAAGTAATCAATACCGCAGATAAATACGGCGACAGTCGCCGCACTAAAAGCTATCCGAAAAGAAAGCTACTGCCTGAATTCGACGAAGAGGCCCTAGAGCCCTCGCATTCAAAAAATGAGAAAGCCACACAGTCGGATAGACGACCCCATAAAGTGGCAAGCGGCGCCGCACCTAAATCGGCATGCGACCCACTTAAGGATTCGCATCATGGCCCAGTCAGGTCCATTTATGGGCCAAGAAAGCAAGCTCTCGTAAGCAACGCTATGAAGCCATCATCAGAATCCGGCACACCCAAATACAGGGGCGCCGCACACCCCCTATGTTTCACCAATGAGGTCCTGGACTATGAATTTCCAGAGGGATTCAAACCCATAAACATAGAGGCATATGATGGAACAACAGACCCTGGAGTTTGGATCGAGGATTATATCCTCCACATACACATGGATAGAGGAGATGATCTCCACGCCATAAAATATTTACCCCTTAAGCTTAAAGGGCCAGCCCGGCATTGGCTTAAAAGCCTTCCCGAAAACACAATTGGAAGCTGGGAAGAGCTCGAGGATGCTTTCTGAGCAAACTTTCAAGGGACCTATGTCCGCCCTCCGGATGCAGACGATCTTAGTCACATAACTCAACAACCCGGAGAATCAGCTTGGCAGTTCTGGAATAGATTCCTCACTAAAAAGAATCAGATAGTCGACTGTCCGGACACCGAAGCCTTAGCAGCTTTCAGGCACAACGTCCGAGACGAATGTCTCGCCAGACACCTCGGCCAAGAAAAGCCAAGAATAATGGCCGCACTAACAAGCCTCATGACCCGCTTTTGTGCAGGGGAGGACAGCTGGTTGGCAAGGTGCAGCCCCAGCGACCCAAGTACATCCGAAACTAGGGATGGAAACAGAAAACCGCAATGCAACAAGGACCGTCGCTGGACTAAGGACAAAAGTCCAAAGAGCACGGCATTCAATGCCGGATTCAAAGGCTCACGACAAAATCAGGCAAAATCGCCCCCCCCAGGACAACAGGGACGATCCATCCAACCTAAATAAAATCCTGGACAGGATATGTCAGATACACAGTACTCCCGGGAAGCCTGCTAACCATACCCACAGAGACTGTTGAGTTTTCAAACAATCTGGCAGACTCAATGCCGAACACAAGGGGCTCGACACACCAAGCGAAGACGAGGACGAACCCCAAAAGCAGAGCACCAGGAAACAAAAGAACTTCCCACAAGAAGTAAAAACAGTGAACTCACTTCACATAACAAAACATGCGGCGCCCATAAAGGTACGCACCACACGGCCCATCCCCAGAGGGTCCTGCCACTGGTTGTCAAAACCGATCATCTTCGATCAGCTAGATTATTCTAGAAATATCAAGAATGTAGGCTGGACTGTCTTGATACTCGATCCAATAATTGGCGGACTCCAGTTTTCAAATGTCCTTATGGACGGCGGCTGTGGACTAAACCTGATATATCAGTATACAATCCAGCACATGGGGATAAACCCAGCAAGAATCCGCCACAGCAAAACCTCCTTTCAAGGGGTAATACCTGGTCTGGACACCCATTGTATGGGTTTCCTCCGGCTCGAAGTCATATTCGGCTCTGCCGATAACCTCCGCCGTGAAAAGCTGACCTTCCATATCTTCCCGTTCTCAAGTCGCTATCAAGCACTATTGGGACGCGAAGCTTTCGCTCGCTTTAACGCAATACCGCATTATGCATCTCTTACGCTTAAGATGCCCGGTCCACGAGGCATCATATCTTTCAAGGGGAAGCACTAAAGTGCGCCTCCCCAAGCGGAGTACTGTGCGGCCGCTTTGACAGCCCCACAGCAAAATGGCCTCACCGGCCAAAAAAAAATTCGAAATAGGTCATTCAAGACCACGAACGCGGATAGACGAGTTCGGTGCAAAATCATCATTGATGCAGGGCCAGAAGCCATATACCCCCGCACTAGGGGCTCCACGCATATACAATAAGAGACAATAAAGCTCAATCTTATATTTTACTTTATCCATTGTTTATTTTAAACTTTTTTCGGCACGACCCGTTTTCAACTCAATTTTTCTCTTTTACAGATGAACGTCGTGCGATGCCCGTCCAGGTTACGGCACAACAGAGACACAGGCGCAGACGTGCAGTAGGGACCCGTCCTAAAGGATTCTTTTTAGATTAAGACCCTGCGTAAACCTTTTTTACTGTCTCTTGTTGCTACACATCCCCTGGTTTTTTCTTTCTGATATAACCAAGGAGGAGGCTGGCGTCTTGGCATGTGGCCACGTCATAATTTTTGCACGTACCTGGACACTAGGGGCTTTTTTAATAATAAAGAATGTTATTTTGCCCGCACTCATAAAGACCGAACACCTTAGGGAGTGTTCGGCGTCGCGAGTTTTGGCATTATATGCATCATCTCCGAATCATGTCTTTGGTCAAATGTTGGGTTGCCCGGCTCCTGAGTTCGGCTACCTTATGTTCCGCTCTATCGGCTAAGGTAGCACTAGGAGAACTACTGCGATTGTGCCCCGGTTCTGCCGGGCGAGCACCTCAGTAGAGAAAGCCGAAAACTGACTGTCATGATGTAGTGTGAGACTGGTCAGCCACTCGATGACCTATCGGAATCTATCGGATTCCTCCACTTTAATGAAGTGCCACTTCCCGGTGAGGCACATACGCACCCCGAACTCGGGCGAGCGCAGTCGCCACCAAGGGGCTACCTAAATAGTCTCACTGTCAATCTCCTATGGCTAAGTGAAAGTGTTAAAGCATTATAGTCCGGTTGCCTGGCCCGCTGCGCTATCACCTCCTTTGTAGGACCAAGACGTTGGGTTAAGTGTGAAAATGCGTCTTCCGCGAGCACCCCCGCACTATGTGCATGGGGGCTGAAGCCAACGACTGCCATCTTTCAGATTTTGTATATATCTTAAAACGGCCGCACAGGAGGTGTTCCCAATACTTGAAGGCACAAGTATAAAAAGGCCACTACAGTTTATCAAAATATTACTTTATAATTACATATGCTATCATAATATAGCATCTTTCGAGCACTGCGTATCTATTACACGAGCGCCTTCAAGGACTTCCTGAAAATAGTGCTCGAAGGGTACTCGGCTTTTGTCCGAATCTCGGGACGCAACAACGGTGGTCCCCATCTCTGCCCAGTATGTCTTGACACGGGCAAGAGCCATCCTTGCGCCCTCTATGCATGCTGACCTCTTTATTGCATTAATACGCGGCACCGCGTCAAGGAATTGCTGCACCAAGCTGAAATAACTCTTCGGCTCCGATCTCCCCGGCCACAAATGACCCATGACGTACTCCATGGCGAGTCCGGACAACCTATTCAGTTCGGCCCATTGAGCCAAACGATCGTCCACTGCCAGTGGACGCTCTGGATTGTGAAACTGCGACCAGAAAAGCTTTTCCACTTCGCGATCTTTCTGATCTCGAAAGTGTTCGGTCGCATCAGCGGCACTCGCTACCAAGTCCAGATAGGTATCCTCCACACTCCACATCCGGTCCAACGGAGCAAACTTTGGATCGCAAAATTTCCTTCACAGCATAAAGGGCTTTCCAGCCGCAATCTGTGCGGCCTGACGCAGCTCCTCCTTCGCAGCTCTCATCGCAGAGCGCGCGTCCTTGGCATTGGCAACGGCCTTCTCTAAGTCCGTCTGTTTCGCCTGGTCTTCTTTTTCAAGAAGTCTGCAACGGTCTGTAGCGCTTTTTAACTTTTCAGCCATCTTGGCCATTTCTTCCGTGCTTCGGCAATGAGCAGCCTGTTCGGCTCTCAGCTCTTCAAGGGCTTTCCTGGTGGCCGCATCACTTTTGCTGGCTTGTTCTTTAGCTCGGGCAAGTTCTGCCCTAAGACTCTCCACGGCGGCTGCACCATCTGCGTCAAGCACACACATCGTAAGACACAGGCATAAAACTGTTCTTACCTGATGCCGCCCGAGGAATTACATACCTTGAGCCTCATCAAGCCGCTTATTGACAAGCATGATGTCGGCATTTGCCACGTCCAGTTGCCGCTTTAGTTCGGCAAAATCGTCAGTTCGGCTCAATTCCAGACACCCTGCCGCCTACATTCAAAGGCGACATCTTAGACCTAGGATTATGATCCTCCGCGTGCCGTCATTTCTTGACGACGCACAGAGTCTCAGGGGCTACTATCTACACAGGGCGCATCTTATTCCTGTGCAACTGACAAAAGTATACATTATCTAATGTACCTCGAAACCCGTCAGTAAACTTTTGACGGCCTCATATAATCCGCTCTCTACGGATGATATCCTTTCAATCACCGTGCCCATCAATGCGCGGTGCTCCTCTGAGATAGAAGCTCGCCCCAGCAGAATCTTTAGCTCCTCCGGCCGAGCACTAGACAGTGCCGGGCTCATCCCATGACCTCTTTCGAAGGCCGGACGCAGAGAAGCTCGGGGGGCCGCATAGCCACCTTCCGCCCCTGCCGGATATGGAGAAACCCTCCGCGACGACACCTCAGGGTCGCCCGCCTCGCTAGGCGGCACGGCAGGGGGAGGCGTCCCGCTCTCCATCATCTCCGAAAGGAGATCCCCCGAAGACGAGCTCTGCTGAGAAGGGCTGAGGTCCGAGCTACAAGGTAAAGGTTTGGTTAATCTTCTCAGATACAAATCAAGGATTTCCCTCATCCCTCAAAAGGGAAATCTTTTCTCCACTTACGGCTCGCTGGAGGACTGATCCCCTTGAGGGCGTAGTCCAGCCGAGGAACTCCCCGGCGTCGGACCCTCTAACGAGGATTTTCTCCCCCGCTTCGAGACCATGGTTTCCGGGTCGTCAGAGGCGGCTCTCTTCTGCCCCTTAGGAGAGGAATTGTCGGTTCCTCCCTTCGGAGCAGCCTCCTTCGAGGAGGCCATAGCTTCCTTGTCCTCCCCCTCCAAAGGCATTATCTCTAGCATCCTGACCAGCACGGGATCCGGCCTGGTTTCAGGAAGGGGGGCCGGACACCTGATCATCTTTGCCTTTGCTATCCACTCCTGTTTAAAAGGACGGCTCTTTTAGGGGCAAGTTTATGACAATTATACGGATAGAAGGTCCGGGCACAAGGTTGCTTACTTGAGTATCCGGGCGATTGCAGCTTAGGCCTGCGTCCTCGGTTAAATCCGGACACGTCTCTTGTGATCCGAAGAACAGTCTATACATCTCCGCGGGCGTTGCGCCCATAAAGTTCTGGAGAGCTCGTGGTCCCTCTGGATTAAACTCCCACAGGCGAAGGGGGCGACGTTTGCCGGGCAATATTCGGCGAATCAGCATGACCTGCATCACTTTGACCAAGCTGAGGTCTCCTTCCAAGAGATCCTTAATTCGGCCCTGTAACAAGGGCACGTCTTTGGGCAAACCCCAATCTAACCCTCTGTTAACCCATGACGCTAGCCGTGGTGGGGGACCCGAGCGAAAGGCAGGAAGCGCCACCCACTTGGTGCTCCGGGGAGTGGTGATATAAAACCACTCTCGTTGCCACAAGCCTAGCTCCTCTTGAAAAGAGCCCTCGGGCCATGGAGCATCAGCATTTTTGCTTATAACAGCGCCTCCGCACTCTGCGTGCCGTCCCTTGATCATCTTCGGCTCCACTTTGAAAGCCTTGAGCCATAATCCGAAGTGAGGGGTAACACGGAGGAACGCTTCGCATACAACGATAAACGAGGAGATATGGAGGATGGACTCCGGAGCTAAGTCGTGGAAATTCCAGCCCGTAATAAAACAGCAGTCCCCTCACAAAGGGATCCATCGGGAAGCCTAACCCCCGAAGGAAGTGAGACACGAACACTACGCTCTCACCGGGCTGGGGACTGGGGATAGCCTGCCTTTGAACAGGCAACCTGTGCAAAATTTCGGCGGTCAAGAACTTAGCCTCTCTCAAATTTAGCACGTCTTCCTCCGTGACGGAGGAGGGCATCCATCGGCCTTGAAGGTTGGAACCGGACATTTTTGAAGGTTTGAGGCGCCCGGAATCTGGAGCCTAGGGTGTTGGAACTCGAGGCGACGGGCGAACTTGTTTTGGGATTGGAGAAAAGGAGTAAGGCCCTGGTCTCTTTATAAGAGGTTGAATACCAGGAGCCCTCCCCGTAACGGTTTGGGACTTGCCTTTAATCGAGAAAATATGCTAACGGGCACGATTGGGTTACCCACGTCCGTATTGATGAGAATCCCGTAAAAGGGGGGCACACGATCTCTGCTTTGACAAGACGTGCCAAGGAAACTGCCTCGCAAAACACGCTGAGGTGGAAAAGTGAAAAGATTCGAGTAAAGGATTTGGCTGTAGTGTGATGACGCACTGCGGAATACGTCAGCAGATTTGATTTGTGTTAATATCATTCTCTCTATGGCAATATGTGGAAGCTTATTTTGCAGAGCCGGACACTACTCTTGGTGTTTACAATCTTCTATGAAGGACTTGGAGGAGGAACCCGCCTTGCAATGCCGAAGACAATTTGCGCGCCGGACTCGTCGTCATTGAAGCCTGGTTCAGGGGCTACTGAGGGAGTCCTGGATTAGGGGGTGTTCGGGTAGCCGGACTATACCTTCAGCCGGACTCCTGGACTATGAAGATACAAGATTGAAGACTTCGTCCCGTGTCCGGATGGGACTTTGCTTGGCGTGGAAGGCAAGCTTGGCGATGCAGATATTCAAGATCTCCTACAATTGTAACCGACTCCATGTAACCCTAACCCTATCCGGTGTCTATATAAGCCGGAGGGTTGTAGTCCGTAGGCAATCAACTCCATATACAACAATCATACCATAGGCTAGCTTCTAGGGTTTAGCCTCCTTGATCTCATGGTAGATCTACTCTTGTACTACCCATATCATCAATATTAATCAAGCAGGACGTAGGGTTTTACCTCCATCGAGAGGGCCCGAACCTGGGTAAAACATCGTGTTCCCTGCCTCCTGTTACCATCCGGCCTAGACGCACAGTTTGGGACCCACTACCCGAGATCCGCCGGTTTTGACACCGACATGGTCCCATTAGTTCCCACGGGGTTCCCGATATCCCCCGGCACTCCGATATTTATCCGGTGACCCCGGAACTCATCCGGTGTCCGAATAACATTGTCCAATATATCAATCTTTATGTCTCGACCATTTCGAGACTCCTCGTCATGTCCGTGATCACATCCGGGACTCCAAACTACCTTTGGTACATCAAAACACATAAACTCATAATACCGATCGTCATCGAACGTTAAGCGTGCGGACCCTACGGGTTAGAGAACTATGTAGACATGACCGAGACTCATCACCGGTCAATAACCAATAGCGGAACCTAGATTCTCATATTGGTTCCTACATATTCTACGAAGATATTTATCGGTCAAACCGCATAACAACATACCTTGTTCCCTTTGTCATCGGCATGTTACTTACCCGAGATTCGATCGTCGGTATCTCAATACCTAGTTCAATCTCGTCACCGGAAAGTCTCTTTACTCGTTCCATAATGCAACATCCTGCAACTAACTCATTAGTCACTTTTCTTGCAAGGCTTATAGTGATGTGCATTACCGAGAGGGCCCAGAGATACATCTCCGATACACGGAGTGACAAATCCTAATCTCGATCTATGCCAACTCAACAAACACCATTGGAGACACCTGTAGATCATGTTTATAATCACCCAGTTATGTTGTGACATTTGATAGCACACTAAGTGTTCCTCCGGTATTCGGGAGTTGCATAATCTCATAGTCATAGGAACATGTATAAGTCATGAAAAAGCCATAGCAATAAGCTAAACGATCATAGTGCTAAGCTAACGGATGGGTCAAGTCAATCACATCACTCTCTAATGATGTGATCCCGTTCATCAAATGACAACTCATGTCTATGGTTAAGAAACTTAACCATCTTTGATTAATGAGCTAGTCAAGTAGAGGCATACTAGTGACAGTCTGTTTGTCTATGTATTCGCACATGTACTAAGTTTCCGGTTAATACAATTCTAGCATGAATAATAAACATTTATCATGATATAAGGAAATATAAATAACAACTTTATTATTGCCTCTAGAGCATATTTCCTTCAGTCTGCCACTTGCACTAGAGTCAATAATCTAGATTATATAGTAATGATTCTAACACCCACAGAGTCTTGGTGCTGATCATGTTTTGCTCGTGAGAGGGGCTTAGTCAATGGGTCTGCAACATTCAGATCCGTATGTATGTTGCAAATCTCTATGTCTCCATCCTTGACTTGATCACAGATGGAATTGAAGTGTCTCTTGATGTGCTTGGTTCTCTTGTGGAATCTGGATTCCTTTGCCAAGGAAATTGCACCAGTATTGTCACAAAAGATTTTCATTGGACCCGATGCACTTGGTATGACACCTAGATCGGATATTAACTCCTTCATTTGCTACTTCCGAAGCAGCTATGTACTATGCTTCGCACATAGATCCCGCCACGACGCTCTGCTTGGAACTGCACCAACAGGCAGCTCCACCATTCAATAAAAATACGTATCCGGTTTGTGACTTAGAGTCATCCGGATCAGTGTCAAAGCTTGCATCAACGTAACCATTTACAACGAGCTCTTTGTCACCTCCATATACGAGAAACATAGCCTTAGTCCTTTTCAGGTATTTCAGGATGTTCCTGACCGCTTTCTAGTGATCCACTCCTGGATTGGTACCTCCCTGCTAAGCTAATAGCAAGGCACACATCGGTTCTGGTACATAGCATTGCATACATGATAGAAGCTATGGCTGAAGCATAGGGAATGACTTTCATTTTTTCTCTATCTTCTGCAGTGGTCAGGCATTGAGTCTAACTCAACTTCACACCTTGTAACACAGGCAAGAACCCTTTCTTTTCTTGATCCATTTTGAACTTCTTCAAAACTTTATCAAGGTATGTGCTTTGTGAAAGTCCAATTAAGCGTCTTGATCTATCTCTATAGATCTTGATGCCCAATATATAAGCAACTTCACCAAGGTCTTTCATTAAAAAATTATTATTCAAGTATCTTTTTATGCTATTCAGAAATTCAGTATCATTTCCGATTAACAATATGTCATCCACATATAGTATCAGAAATGCTACAGAGCTCCCACTCACTTTCTTGAAAATACATGCTTCTCCAAAATTCTGTATAAAACCATATGCTTTGATCACACTATCAAAGCGTATATTCCAACTCCGAGATGCTTGCACCAGTCCATAAATGGATCGCTGGAGCTTACACACTTTGTTAGCACCTTTTGGATCGACAAAACCTTCTGGTTGTATCATATACAACTCTTCTTTAAGATATCCATTAAGGAATGCAGTTTTGACCATTTGCCAAATTTCATAATCATAAAATGTGGCAATTTCTAACATGTTTCAGATGGACTTAAGCATCGCTACGGGTGAGAAGGTCTCATCGTAGTCAACTCCTTGAACTTGTCGAAAACCTTTCGCAACAAGTCGAGCTTTGTAGACAGTAACATTACCGTCAGCGTCAGTCTTCTTCTTGAAGATCCATTTATTCTCTATGGCTTGCCGATCGTCGAGCAACTCAACCAAAGTCCATACTCTGTTCTCATACATGGATCCCATCTCAGATTTCATGGCCTCAAGCCATTTTGCGGAATCTGGGCTCATCATCACTTCCTCATAGTTCATAGGTTCGTCATGGTCAAGTAACATGACTTCCAGAACAGGATTACCGTATCACTCCGGTGCAGATCTTACTCTGGTTGACCTACGAGGTTTGGTAGTAACTTGATCAGAAGTTTCATGATCATCATCTTTAGCTTCCTCACTAATTGGTGTAGGAATCACTGGAACTGATTTCTGTGATGAACTACTTTCCAATAAGGGAGCAGGTACAATTACCTCCTCAAGTTCTACTTTCCTCCCACTCACTTCTTTCGAGAGAAACTCCTTCTCTAGAAAGGATCCATTCTTAGCAACGAATATCTTGCCTTCGGATCTGTGATAGAACATGTACCCAACAGTCTCTTTTGGGTATCCTCAGGTTGAATCTTTTTCACATAAGCATCGCAGCCCCAAACTTTAAGAAATGACAACTTGGGTTTCTTGCCAAACCACGATTCATAAGGTGTCATCTCAACGGATTTTGATGGTGCCCTATTTAACGTGAATGCAGCCGTCTCCAAAGCATAACCCCAAAATGATAGCGGTAAATCAGTAAGAGACATCATAGATCGCACCATATCTAATAGGGGAAAACTTTGTTTTTGCCACTCTAGTTTTTGCCAACTTTGCTTATGCCACTCTAAAATTTGACATTTCACTTTTGCCACTCTTAGCTTTTGACAATATATCACTTTTGCCATTCTGTGGCAAAAGCAAAAATTTTAGAGTGGCAATTGCGATAGATGTCAAAAGCTAAGAGTGGCAAAAGTGAAATGAAAAATTATCGTTTTTGCCACAGAATGGCATTTGTGATGTATTGTCAAAAGCTAAGAGTGGCAAAAGTGAGATGTCAAATTCTAGAGTGGCATAAGCAAAGTTGGCGAAAACTAGAGTGGCAAAAACAAAGTTTTCCCATCTAATAAAGTGCGGTTACGACATCCGGACACACCATTACGCCATGCTATTCCAGGTGGCGTGAGTTTTGAAACTATTCTGCATTGTTTCAAATGAAGACCAAACTCGTAACTCAAATGTTATCCTCCACGATCAGATCATAGAAACTTCATTTTCTTGTTACGATGATTTTCCACTTCACTCTGAAATTCTTTGAACTTTTTAAATATTTCAGACTTATGTTTCATCAAGTAGATATACCCATATCCGCTCAAATCATCTATGAAGGTCAGAAAATAACGATACCCGCCACGAGCATTAACACTCATCGGACCGCATACATCAGTATGTATTATTTCCAATAAGTCTGTTGCTCGTTCCGTTGTTCCGGAGAACGAAGTCTTAGTCATCTTGCCCATGAGGCATGGTTCGCAAGCATCAAGTGATTCATAATCAAGTGATTCCAAAATTCCATCAGCATGGAGTTTCTTTATGCGCTTTACACCAATATGACCTAGATGGCAGTGCCACAAATAAGTTGCACTATCATTATTAAACTTATATCTTTTGGCTTCTATACTATGAATATGTGTATCACTACTATCAAGATTTAGTAAAAATAGACCACTCATCAAGGGTGCATGACCATAAAAGATATTACACATATAAATAGAACAAAAATTATTTTCTTATTTAAATGAATAGTCGTCTCGCATCAAACAAGATCCAGATATAATGTTCATGCTTAACGCTGGCACCGAATAATAATTATTCAGGTCTAAAACTAATCCCGAAGGTAAATGTAGAGGTAGCATGCCGACAACGATCACATCGACTTCGGAACCATTTCCGGCGCGCATTGTCACCTCATCCTTAGCCAATCTTCGCTTAATCCGTAGCCCTTGTATCGAGTTGCAAATATTAGCAACAGAACCAGTATCAAATACCCAGGCGCTACTGCGAGCATTAGTAAGGTACACATCAATAACATCTATATCAAATATACCTTTCACTTTGCCATCCTTCTTATCCGCCAAATACTTGGGGCAGTTCCGCTTCCAGTGACCAGTCCCTTTGTAGTAGAAGCACTTAGTCTCAGGTTTAGGTTAAGACTTGGGCTTCTTCACTTCAGCAGCAACTTTCTTGCTGTTCTTCTTGAAGTTCCCCTTCTTCCCTTTGCCCTTCTTCTTGAAACTGGTGGTCTTGTTGACCATCAACACTTGATGCTCCTTCTAGATTTCTACCTCCGCAGCCTTTAGCATTGTGAAGAGCTTAGGAATTGTCTTATCCATCCCTTGCATATTATAGTTCATCACGAAGCTCTTGTAGCTTGGTGGCAATGATTGAAGAACTCTGTCAATGACACTATCATCAGGAAGATTAACTCCCAGCTGAGTCAAGTGGTTGTGGTACCCAGACATTCTGAGTATATGTTCACTGACAGAACTATTCTCCTCCATTTTACAGTTGTAGAACTTATTGGAGACTTCATATCTCTCAATCCAAGCATTTGCTTGAAATATTAACTTCAACTGCTGGAACATCTCATATGCTCCATGACGTTCAAAACGTCGTTGAAGTCCCGGTTCTAAGCTGTAAAGCATGGCACACTGAACTACCGAGTAGTCATCAGCTTTGCTTTGCCAGACGCTCTTAACGTCATCAGCAGCATCTGCAGCAGGCTTGTCACCCAGCGGTGTTTCCATGACATAATTCTTCTATGCATCAATGAGGATAATCCTCAAGTTACGGACCCAGTCCATGTAGTTGCTACCATCATCTTTCAACTTAGCTTTCTCTAGGAACGCATTGAAATTCAATGGAACAACAACACGGGCCATTTATCCACAACAACATAGACATGCAAAATACTATCAGGTACTAAGTTCATGATAAATTAAAGTTCAATTTAATAATATTACTTAAGAAGTCCCACTTAGATAGATATCCCTCTAATCATCTAAGTGATCACGTGATCCATATCAACTAAACCATGTCCGATCATCACGTCAGATGGAGTAGTTTTCAATGATGAACATCACTATGTTGATCATATCTACTATATGATTCACGCTCGACCTTTCGGTCTCAGTGTTCCGAGGCCATATCTGCATATGCTAGGCTCGTCAAGTTTAACCCGAGTATTCTGCTTGTGCAAAACTGGCTTGCACCCATTGTATGTGAACGTAGAGCTTATCACACCCGATCATCACGTGTTGTCTTGGCACGACGAACTGTAGCATCGGTGCATAATCAGGGAGAACACTTGTACCTTCAAATTTTAGTGAGAGATCATCTTATAATGCTACCGCCGTACTAAGCAAAATAAGGTGCATAAGGGATGAACATCACATGCAATCAAATAAGTGATATGATATGGCCATCATCATCTTGTGCCTTTTGATCTCCATCTCCAAAGCACCGTCATGATCACCATCGTCACCGACTTGACACCTTGATCTCCATTGAAGCATCGTTGTCGTCTCGCCAACTATTGCTTCCATGACTATCGCTACCGCTTAGTGATAAAGTAAAGCAATTACATGGCGATTGCATTTCATACAATAAAGCAACAACTATATGGCTCCTGCCAGTTGCCGATAACTGTGTTACAAAACATGATCATCTCATACAACAATTTATATAATCATGTCTTGACCATACCACATCACAACATTCCCTGCAAAAACAAGTTAGACGTTCTCTACTTTGTTGTTGCAAGTTTTACGTGGCTGCTATGGGCTTCTAGCAAGAACCGTTCTTATCTACGCATCAAAACCACAACTTAGTATAGTGATTGCTTTTTGATCTTCAGAAAGAACCCTCTTCATTGAAACTGATTCAACTAAAGTTGGAGAAACAGACACCCACGAGCCACCTGTGTGCGAAGCTCGTTGGTAGAACCAGTAACGCGTAAGCGTACGCATAATGTCGGTCTGAGCCACTTCATCCAACAATACCACTGAATCAAGAATCAACTAGTGATGGCAAGCATGTAACGCCCTCGATGCGGCTATATCTCCCACGTGTCGAAGCACGACTTAGAGGCATAACTGCATTGAAAGCAATGTCGCAAGTGAGGTAATCTTCACACAACCCATGTAATACATAAGGGAAAGAGATACATAGTTGGCTTACAATCTCCACTTCACACAATTACATGAATAAAGCATTACATCAATAAGATACAATCAAGGTCCGACTACGGAACCAAAATAAAAGAAGACTACCCCAAATACTACACAGATCCCCGATCGACCCCAACTGGGCTCCGCTACTAATCAACTAGAACGAAACAACACAAAGGACAAGATCTTCAACGAGCTCCTCCTTGAGCTTGGTTGTGTCATTTGCACGGTTCAACGGCACCTGCAAGCTGGTTTTGGAAGTATCTGTGAGTCACGGGGACTCAACAATCTCACACCCTCGCGATCAAGACTATTTAAGCTTATGCGTAAGGTAAAAAGGGTATGAGGTGGAGCTGCAGCAAGTGACTAGCATATTTGGTGGCTAACATACGCAAATGAGAGCGAGAAGAGAAGGCAAAAGCACGGTCGAACAACTATGATCAAGAAGTGATCCTAGAAACAACCTACGTCAAGCATAACTCCAACACCGTGTTCACTTCCTAGACTCCACCGAGAAGAGACCATCACGGTTACACACGCGGTTGATGTATTTTAATTTAAGATCAACTTTAGGTTTTCTACAACCGGACATTAACAAATTCCCATCTGCCCATAACCGTGGGCACGGCTTTCGAAAGTTCAAATCCCTGCAGGGGTGTCCCAACTTAGCCCATCACAAGCTCTCACGGTCAACGAAGGATATTCCTTCTAGCGGGAAGACCCGATCAGACTCGGAATCCCGGTTACAAGACATTTCGACAATGGTAAAACAAGACCAGCAAAGCCACCCAGATGTGCCGACAAATCCCGATAGGAGCTGCACATATCTCGTTCTCAGGGCACACCGGATGAGCCAGACGTCGGGTGGGCCAGCCCAGAGTTGCCCCTGGTAGCTCCGGACGTCGCTCAGTTGGACCAACACTTAGAGAAGCACTGGCCTGGGGGGGTTAAAATAAAGATGACCCTTGAGTCTACAGAACCCAAGGGAAAGAAAAGGCTAGGTGGCGAATGGTAAAACCAATGTTGGGCCTTGCTGGAGGAGTTTTATTCAAGGCGAACTGTCAAGGGGTTCCCATTATAACCCAACCGCGTAAGGAACGCAAAATCCGGGAACATAACACCGATATGACGGAAACTAGGGCGGCAAGAGTGGAACAAAACACCAGGCATAAGGCTGAGCCTTCCACCCTTTACCAAGTATATAGATGCATCAATTAAATAAGAGATATTGTGATATCCCAACAAAATATCCATGTTCCAAACATGGAACAAGCTCCAATCTTCACTTGCAACTAACAATGCTATAAGAGGGGCTGAGCAAAGCGGTAACATAGCCAAACAATGGTTTGCTAGGACAAGGTGGGTTAGAGGCTTGGTTCAACAATATGGGAGGCATGATAAGCAAGTGGTAGGTATCGCAGCATAGGCATAGCAAAAGAGCGAGCAACTAGCAAGCAAAGATAGAAGTGATTTCGAGGGTATGGTCATCTTGCCTGAAATCCCGCAAGGAAGAAGACCGAGTCCATGAATAAGACAAAGCGGACATAGTCGAACGAATCCTCACAACTCTGGAACGAAACCGAAGCTAACGCGAGAAGCAACCCGGAAAGAAGCACACAACATAGTAAACAACCACCACATAGACATGGCATGATGCACAACCAAGTATGATGCATGTCCGGTTTAATGAGGCATGGCATGGAAAAATGCACAAACAATCCTACAAATTAAATGGAGCTCAATATGCAACTCCATTACATATTGACGAAACACCACATTCAAGTTATTTAGTTTGATCTCGTTTATGTGCCCAACAATATTAAATGTTGGTTAACATGGCAAGAGGTGAAGCATAACAAAACTACACAATCTAAGCAATTTAAATGGGGTCAGAAACATCAAACAACAATTCCGGTAAATCCCCATATGCATTTAGCAAATTAATGCAAACAACCATTTAAACCATTTTAAATGTTATTAACATGATGCGGATGACATGTGCAAGCTTATGCAATTTATGAAAATGTTGACAAGAGTAAAATGAAGCATTTGTCACCATGGTGGAAAGAAAAGGGGTGCCACGGCAACGAATCCGAAAATGATGCCACGACAACATATCGGTTCCGGTAGCTCATGGAGATACCGGTGCAAAGGAAGGGTGGCGGGAGCGTGCCAAAGATGGTGGGGTGATCCCGGTTACCGGGTTCCCACAGATGGACGGCATGGCAACGAGGAGGACCGAGCACGTGACAACTCGGACACGATGCAAACATAGGGTGTATCTCATACAACACATCACATGCATACGGTCCACGGGCGGTCATCTCGGGGTTATACCTTTGAAGTATGCGAATAGGACAGTTCTCGCGACGGCGGTAGGGGAAGTAGTCGTTCTCGCATGCTCTAGGGTCAACGGTAGAGGTTCTCGCGATCTCGGCGACGGTAGTGGTACATGTATATCGTTACCCGAGTTTCCATAGATGTTCATGTGATCTGTGTCGTGGTACTTGGGGTCTTCGGACTTTCCGGTCCCGTTCTTGCGACGGTAGTCGTTCACGTTCGTTCGGAGAGGTACTTGATGACTCCGATTCCTTCGGGCGAAAAGCACGTCAACGGTAGTCGTTCTAGGTAGGAAACGGTAGCTGAACACGGTTCGTAGATGTTCATATCACCGTAGTGGTACTTGGTGAATTGCAAAAAGTTCTTAGGCGTCTTTGTGCGTATTGGTACTTGGCGTTTCCGTGTCGTCGGTCTTGCCGGTTCCGGTCTCGGCAACGTAGTTGTACAAGAGCGTCATCGGACTTGTCGAATCCGAAGTCTTCGAGGGTCATCGTGTTACTTGGCGCTTGCGGTCTTGATAGCTTGAAGGGGTGCTTGGCGTTCTCGACCTTGCAGGTCGTGGTACTTGGCGTGGAGGTAAACCTCAGGCCGCCATTCATTGGAAACGAGCTGCACCAGGGAAGTTTAAGGCAGCGGTGGTAGCAACCGGGTTGACCAAAGGGGACGGCTCAGACAAGATCTTCTCTGCCTGGGAAGGAGGCACAAGTGATGAAGAGCTGCAGGTGAAGCTTCGACATGAGCAGAGGCGGGCGGTCTTCGTGTGGAGATGGAGCCGGAGTAGGGGTCTGACGAGGTGGGTGTGCGGAGGTGGGCGCACCAGTGTTGCCGCACAAGGACATCAGCGAGCTTGCCAGCGTTAGGGACGAGGGCGGCTCCTCGGGGCTTCCTGTTACAGAGACGAGAGAGGGAGTGATTTGAGTCGGGAGAGAGAGAGAGAGAGAGTCAAAGAGGAAGGGAACCAGGGGAAGAAAATGAGAGGTGCAGCAGGGGCGTCCTGGTCCGCTGGGCTACTCCGATGAGGTAGAATGCCGGTGCAGCACCCGGAGGCGATGGTGGTGGAGGAAAACAGAGGTGGGGACGGGGCCCTGCTGGCGGGATCCGGCCGGGAACGGGCAAAGGTGGCGGAGGCCGGCTGGATCGGGTGGTGGAGGCGAGGGACTCCGGCAGGGGCGACATTGGGGAATCAGGCAGGAGGCGCTGCTACACCACTCCTCTGGCGGCGCTACGAGAGGAAGAGGGAGACGAGTGAGAAAGAGATGGGATCGGGGAGGGAGATGGATCGGGCTAGGTTAGTGAAGTGGACCGCGGGCTGTGAGGCCTCAGGGAGGCTAGCGCCGGGGGCGCGGTTGGGCCTTGGAGGCCGGCCCAATAGAGAGGGGGGCTGCGCCTAGGCGCAGATGGGCTTGCCTGAGATCTAGGCTGGGCTCTCTCTCTCTTTCTCCCTTAGACTAATCTCCTTGTTTAACAAAAAAACAGAGAGTTAAGAAAATGTAGAGAGAAATAGGAGAAGAATTTGAGCAGGATGCCAATTTTCTTGGACTCATAAAAAGGAGCTTGAGCCCAGAAAAATAGGAGTGGGCACGAATGAAAAATTAAATTCAAATTCCTTTGAATTTAATTCAAATGGTTTCAACTAGGACGGGTTTGAGAAGTGTCCAAAAATGTTCGGGGATTTTGTGGAGATCGGGAAAACGATGAAAGAAAATTATGGGCAAAGTTTGAGGACCAAACTTGAAGTAGAAAAAATACATGGAATTACTTTGCAAGTGTGTTAGAATATTTATTATAGCTCCCTAATATATTGGGAGGATATGTTATATAGAGAAATCACCATGTGAGTTCCCTCAATTTACATAGATCAAAGATCTATGCATTTTTATTTAGTCGAGATGCAAAAGATTTATGACATGATGACATGATATGCAATGCATGAAACGCAAGCAATGACAAGGTAACAACAGCGAATAACTGGAGGATACCTGGCACATCGGTCTCGGGGCGTTACAAAGCAATATGCATATACCCACGCCCACAACTCCTTTGTATTCTACTCATGCATATAACATGTACGCATAGACCTGACTCGAATGTCACTGTTGGGGAATGCATTATTTAAAAAAAATTCCTACGATCACGCAAGATCTATCTAGGAGATGCATAGCAACGAGGGGGAGAGTGTGTCCACGTACCATCGTAGACTGAAAGCGGAAGCGTTAAGTAATGCGGTTGATGTCGTTGAACGTCTTCGCGATCCAACCGATCAAGTACTGAACGCATGGCACCTCCGCGATCTGCACACGTTCAACTCGGTGACGTCCTTGTACTCTTGATCCAGTTGAGGCCGAGGGAGAGTTTCGTCAGAACGATGGCGTGATGATGGTGATGATAAAGTTACCGATGCAGGGCTTCGCTTAAGCACTACTACGATATGACCGAGGTGGAAATCTGTGGAGGGGGGCACCGCACACGGCTAAGACAACTGTTAACTTGTGTGTTCTAGGGTGCCCCCTACCCCCGTATATAAAGGAGCAACGGGGGAGGCCGGCCGGCTCTCATGGGGCGTGCCCCCAAGTAGAATTCCCACTAGGAATAGGAATCCTATTCCTAGTAGGTTTCCAACAAGGGAAGAGCGGGGGAAGGAAGGAGAGGGAGAGAGGTAGAAGGAAAGGGAGGGGGCGCCACCCCCTCCTAGTCCAATTCGGAATCCTCAAGGGGGGGCAGACCTAGGGCCCTCACCTCTCTCTCTCGCAAGGCCCATGTTGGCCCATTAGTTCCCCCGGGGTTCCCGATAACCCCCGGCACCGATATTTATCCGGTGACCCCAGAACTCATCCAGTGTCCGAATAACATCGTCCAATATATCAATCTTTATGTCTTGACCATTTCAAGACTTCTCGTCATGTCCGTGATCACATCCGGGACTCCAAATTACCTTCAGTACATCAAAACACATAAACTCATAATACCGATCGTCATCGAACGTTAAGCGTGCGGACCCTACGGGTTCGAGAACTATGTAGACATGACGGAGACTCATCTCCGGTCAATAACCAATAGCGGAACCTGGATGCTCATATTGGTTTCTACATATTCTACGAAGATCTTTATCGGTCAAACTGCATAACAACATACGTTGTTCCCTTTGTCATCGGTATGTTACGTGCCCGAGATTCGATCGTCGGTATCTCAATACCTAATTCAATCTCGTTACCGGCAAGTCTCTTTACTCGTTCTGTAATGCAAGATCCTACAACTAACTCATTAGTCACACTGCTTGCAAGGCTTATAGTGATGTGCATTGCCGAGAGGGCCCAGAGATACCTCTTCGATACACGGAGTGACAAGTCCTAATCTAGATCTATGCCAACTCAAGAAACACCATTGGAGACACCTGTAGAGCATGTTTATAGTCACCCAGTTACGTTGTGACGTTTAATAGCACACTAAGTGTTCCTCCGGTATTCGGGAGTTGCATAATCTCATAGTCACAGGAACATGTATAAGTCATGAACAAAGCAATAACAATAAACTAAACGATCATAGTGCTAAGCTAACGGATGGGTCAAGTCAATCACATCATTCTCTAATGATGTGATCCCGTTCATCAAATGACAACTCATGTCTATGGTTAGGAAACTTAACCATCTTTGATTAACGAGCTAGTCAAGTAGAGGCATACTAGTGACACTCTGTTTCTCTATGTATTCACACATGTACTAAGTTTCCGGTTAATACAATTCTAGCATGAATAATAAAAATTTATCATGATATAAGGAAATATAAATAACAACTTTATTATTGTCTCTAGGGCATATTTCCTTCACACATATATTCCAAAATAAATATCTGTAAATTTTTTATCGTGTTTGGACTTTGTTTAATATGGGTATTCTGTGAAACAAAAAACTTGCAACAAACATTAACTGGATCAATATGTTAGTCCCAAAAATAATATAAAATGTTGCCAAAATATATGAAAGTTGTAGAATATTGGCATGAAACAACAAAAAAATATAGATATTGGCATGAAACAACAAAAAATTATAGATACAACGGAGACGGATCAACATCCCCAAGGTTAATTCATGCTCGTCCTCGAGTAGGTAAATGGTAAAAGGAAAATATTTTTTAATGTGGAATGCTACCTAGCATTATCTTGATCATATAATCTAGTCATGGCATGAATATTAAGACACGAGTGATTCAAAGCAATAGTCTATAATTTGACATAAAGACATCAATACTCAGGTATCCCAACAAATAATCATGTCTTTCGAAATATTAATGTGAAAGAACGTTATCCCTACAAAATCATATAGCCTTGTCATGCTCCATCTTCTTAACAGGAAGTAGAAATCATGTACTACCCCGGTGTCAGCCAGGCAATTGGTTCATACTTTTTAACGCACTTCAGTTTTTTCAACCCCCATGCAATACCTGAGCGCAAGACATGAATATAGCACTATGGGTGTCTTGACACCAGTTTCTGGCATGGTCAAGAACTTGATTAAGATGGCCTCAAATGAAGAAGTGATCTACATGAAAAAGTTCCATATTGTCGACATGAACATCTTTGAAGTTTGGGCAATCTCCATTCGATCTCATCTCAAGGGCCGAAACTATGCTCAAAGTACTATGATTTTGTATTCAGTGTATTATTCGGCCAATTAAGCCTCCAAGATGGTCTTGTATGAGAAATGTTTCAATACAAAAGTGGTGCGTCTCGTCAAATCGGTCGATTTCGATATAACAATCATATCAATCCAAGTTAGTATACAAAAGCGTAACACCCACGATGCGGCTATATCTCCCAAGTGTCGGAGCACGACTTAGAGGCATAACCGCATTGTAGGCATGTCGCAAGAGGGGTAATCTTTACACATCCCATGTACTGAACAAGAAAAGGATAAAGAGTTGGCTTACAATCACCACTTCACACAATACATGAATATAGCATTACATCATCCAGAATACAATCAAGGTCCGACTACGGAACCAAATAAAGAAAGACAACCCCTAATGCTAGATCCCCGATCGCCCCGACTGGGATCCACTACTGATCGAAAGGAAACAAAAACAATCCAACGAACACGATCTTCATCGAGCTCCCACTTGAGCTCAGGTGTGTCATCTGCACTGGTATCAACGGCACCTGCAACTGGTTTTGGAGGTAAATTGTGAGTCACCGGGACGCAGCAATCTCACACCCTCGCGATCAAGACTATTTAAGCTTAATGGGTAGGAAAAGGTAGTGAGGTGGAGCTGCAGCAAGCACTAGCATATATGGTGGCTAACTTACGCACATGAGAGCGAGAAGAGAAGCAAAGCACGGTCGATAAGCTATCATGATCAAGAAGTGATCCTGAAACTACTTACGATCAAGCATAACACAAGAACCGTGTTCACTTCCCGGACTCCGCCGGAAAGAGACCATCACGGCTACACACGCGGTTGATGCATTTTAATTAAGTTAAGTTTCAAATTATGTACAACCGGATATTAACAAATTCCCATCTGCCTATAACCACGGGCACGGCTTTCGAAAGTCCAAAACCCTGCAGGGTGTCCCAACTTAGCCCATCACAAGCTCTCACGGTCAACAAAGGATATTCCTTCTCCGAGGAAGACCAGATCAGGCTCGGAATCCCGGTTACAAGACATTTCGACAATGGTAAAACAAGACCAGCAGAGCCGCCCGATGCGCGGACATCCCAATAGGAGCTGCACATATCTTGTTCTCAGGGCAACACTGGATAGGTCAAGCTACGAGTAAAACCAGCCCTCGAGTTTCCCCAAGGTGGCCCCACAGGCTGCCCGGTTCAGACCAACAATTAGACAAGCACTGGCCCGGGGGGTCAAAATAAAGATGACCCTCGGGAGCGCGACTCCCAAGGGAAAAGGTAGGTGGTGGTGAGGCAAATGGTAAAACCAAGGTTGGGCCTTGCTGGAGGAGTTTTATTCAAAGCGAACTATCAAGGGGTCCCCATAACACCCAACCGTGTAAGGAACGCAAAATCAAGGAACATAACACCGGTATGACGGAAACTAGGGCGGCAAGAGTGGAACAAAACACCAGGCATAAGGCCGAGCCTTCCACCCTTTACCAAGTATATAGATGCATTAATTAAAATAAGAGATATTGTGATATGCCAACATATCCATGTTCCAACATGGAACAAACTTCAATCTTCACCTGTAACTATCAACTCTATAAGAGGGGCTGAGCAAAGCGGTAACATAGCGAAACAACGGTTTGCTAGGACGAGGTGGGTTAGAGGCTGAACATGGCAATATGGGAGTAATGATAAAGCATGTGGTAGGTATCGCGGCATAGCAAAAGAGCGAGCAACTAGCAAGCAAAGATAGAAGTGATTTCGAGGGTATGGTCATCTTCCCTGAGATCCCGCAAGGAAGAAGAACGAGTCCATGAAGAAGACAAACGGACGTAGTCGAACGGATCCTCACAAACGCGCCGTTATCGGAACTAACCCAAAGAGGCAACACCGGAAAGAAGCAAACAACATAGTAAACAACCATCACATGAACATCGCATGATGCACAACCAAGTATGATGCATGTCCGGTTTAATGATACATGGCATGGCATGGCAAAGTGCACAAGCAAACCTACAAATTAAGTGGAGCTCCATATGCAACGAGTTGCATATTGACGAAACTCCACATGACTTATTTAGTTCTCTCCCGTTTATGTACTCCACAATATTAAATGTTGACTAACATGGCAAGAGGTGGAGCAAAAGAAAACTAACTATCTGGGCAAGTTTAAATGAGGCCGGAACAACAAACAACAAGTCCGCAAACTCCTCATGTGCATATTTTAAGGTTTGGTACTGTTCTGCCCTAAACCATATTTTAGAGTTATTAAACTTGCAAAGTGAGTGCACCATGTTAAACTAGGAATATCCTACCCCATTTACATACAAAGTTTATTTAAAGTGGAGCTACAGTTATTTAGTTATGAAATAAAACATTTTAACATGGCATAGGAGCAAATTTAACCAAACAACATTTTAAACATTTCAAACATGTATGAAAGTTGGATATTGTGAAACTAGATGAAATTCTAGCCATATTTCATATATCAAGTTTTTACATGTCATGCATAAATTGTGAGATATTAAATGTATGAACATGAGGGCCTTTTCTGTAAAACTACACTCGCTAGAATTAAAAGCTAAATCGCAGAGGCGGGAAAAAACCATGTGGGCCGAAACTGCAGACTGGCCCAACAGGAGAAAGAGAAAAACAAAAGAAGGGGCGCTAAGGGGGTGGCCTCACCCAGTGGGCCTTGGCCTACTCGGTTTAGGACTGGAGGAGTTCGGATCATGGGGAAGTAGGCCGGGCCTTGGCAGCGGCCCAGCGAGGCGCTGCATGAGCGCGCGGCTGCAGTCAACGAGCGGGCGAGCGAGAAGCAGAGGAGGTCGAGGCGCCATGGTAGGGGAACGGCAGCGACAGCGGGACTTGGGGGTGCCGGCGGCGGGGACGAGGCCCTGACGGCGGGATCCGGCCGAAGACAGGCAATGTCGGCGGAGGTAGGCGACGGCTTGGTGGTTGGTGTCCACGACATTCGCTGTTGCCTGCAGAACGAAGATAGGGGGAATTCAGAGAAGAAAACGAGGAAGTGCAGAAGGAGACGGCGAGGGACATGGCAGGGCGTTGGAGAGCTGCATAGGGCCAGCCTTGGAACCGATCGGGCGCAAGGATGGAGCTCCAGCGGCGCGTCTCGGGCTCCATGGAGGTGATGCTCGGGCGAGCTTAGCGCGAGGCAGAGGATGGGTCAATGCGCGACGGCACGTCTTGTCGCTCGGTGTAGGGTGAAGTAGAGGGCTCGAGGAGTAGCGACGGGCGCGTAGAGCAGGAGCGGTGCCGGGGCTTGCGAACTACTGCTGTTACCGCGGCGATGAGGCAGCGAGGCGAGGGAGGCGAGACGATGAAGACCTTGGCGCGCCATGGCTCGAAGAAGGCCTCGCGGTGAATAACTCTGGGAAGCAGTGAACGGGGCGACGACGGGCTCCCTCGGGAGGTGCAGGCATGGCGCCAGTCCAGATAGAGTGCCGGCAAGCGGGGGATTGCGGTGGAGATCGAGCAGAGGAGGCATGGCATGGATCAAGAGGAGTTGAGTGCTACAGGAGGAAAGGAAGGTGGATCTGGTTGGTGGATTTTTGGATCGGGAGTGATCCCAAGGAAGAAAGCAGGAGTTGACTGGCTGCGCGAGGAAAAAGAGGGAGGTTGTCAGGCGGCGGCAGAGGGATTCGGTGGATGGATGGGACAAGGCTAGGGTTCCATCTATTTATATAGCACGAGGATTTTGGTGAGGAGTATTTGGTCCCTCCGATTTTAATCGGACGGTCGAGAAATAAAAAGATAGTGAGTCTAAATAAGAAAACAGAGACATTTTGTAGATGTTTGGGGATGATCCGAACACAACGGTAGCGACAGTCCGGGTCGGGTCCGGGTCAGCTTTCGGACGCGCACTCGAGGTTCGATGCACTGATGCAAAGAGGGGGTCAGGCGGTTAGGAGGGGTTTCAAGGCCCTCCGATAACAATCGGACGGCTTCAGATGTGAGGAGGGTTAGGTTGAGCCTGGCGGTAGGTAGTGGGCTGTGAAGACGGTCTCGAGCTGAGAGAAGAGATGAGAGAGAGGTCCGGCGACTGTTTCCGGAGACCGAAAATGTCAGATGTTAGACCGGCTATAATGCCTCTATAGTTATCCGTTGGGGCATCAAATGGACTCCGAATGCGATGAAACTTGGCAGGCGGCCTACTGACAACATAAAAACACCGCATGCCAACTTTCAACCCATTTCGAGAACATTTTCCGGCCACTTACAAAATAATATTTCGGACATGCCATGGGCGCGTGCAAGTGTGTCTGGGCTCAGAACGGACAACGGACGGAACGAGGAGACCGGGACGGATGCAAGTTTTGAAAACATGCAGATGCAATGCACATGATGACGTGGCAAGATGCAACACGCAAGCAAATGACATGGCAAAGACAGCGAATAACTGGAAGACACCCGGCGCATCTTTCTCGGGGTGTTACAAAAAGTTAGAGCCATCGGAATGCAGCCCAGCCAGGAGGCAAAATATGGCGTGCCCCACCAGACACGTGTCTGATGGGTAGCGCCACCAATCAGCTCTTTTGTGTTAAAGATTCCGCCCTCAAAATGGCTTCGAATCGAAAAACGTTCAACATGAAAGTTTTTCGTCTCGTTGAAAACTCAGTTAATACATAAAAATGTCCAAACAAACCCCAAAAGTCACAAAAATTGACACAACACTCCTGTTGTTCTATGTTGACATGAGAAATTTTTTGAAAGCAATAAGAGGCAATGGATATTGTTTCATCCCCAAAGGTGGGACGTTCCCTACCGAAACCATCATGCTTGTTGTGAGAAGCTCTGGTTTTTGAGAATCATATACCCAAACCTGACCCAAATGGGACAAAATTTTTACCACGGCATGTTGATGCCGCTCCATGATAGCATGCCAAGTTTCAGGAATTTCAGGCGAGTTTTGGATTTACTAGAATTTAAAAAGCAGGTATCTCAATGTTGTGCAGCAATCAACGGTGCCCTGGTGACTGAAATCCATTACCATTTCTTGCATCGGACCTAAGCATGCACCCAAGGAAACAAATTTGATTTTTTAAACAATTTATATGCACCGGAGCATGTGCATGTAGTTCAAATTTGAATTATGCACATAAATGTATTGAAAACTCAGTTAATGCATAAAAATGTCCAAACGAACCGTGAAAAATAACAAAAAATGACACAACACTCCTGTTGTTCTATGTTGACACGGGAAAATATTTGAAAGCAGAAAGAGGCAATGTATATCGTTTTGTTCCCAGAGGTAGGGCGTTCCCTACCAAAACCATCATGCTTGTTGTGAGAAGCTCTGGTTTATGAGAAGCATATACCCAAACCTTCCCCAAATGGAACAAAATTTTTACCAAGGCATGCTGATGGCGCTCCATGATAGCATGCCAAGTTTCTTGGATTTCAGACGAGTTTTGGATTTACTAGAATTTAAAAACCACGCATCTAAATGTTTTGCGGGCAATCAATAGTGCCATAGTGTTTGAAATTCATTCCCATTTCTTGCATGGGACCTAAGCATGCACCCAAGGACACATTTGTTTTTTCAACCAATTTATATGCACTGGAGCATGTGCATGTAGTTCAAATTAGAATTATGCACATAAATGCATTGAGAACTCACTTAATGCATAAAAATGTCCAAACGAACCGCGAAAAATCATAAAATTTGACACAACACTCCTGTTGTTCTATGTTGACACGAGAAATTTTTTGAAAGCAATAAGAGGCAATGGATATCGTTTCGTCCCCAAAGGTGGGACGTTCCCTACCGAAACCATCATGCTTGTTGTGAGAAACTCTGGTTTGTGAGAAGCATATACCCAAACCTGCCCCAAATGGGGCAAAATTTTACCATGGCATGTTGATGCCGCTCCATGATAGCATGCCAAATTTCATGAATTTCAGACGAGTTTTGGATTTACTAGAATTTAAAAACTAGGTATCTCAATGTTTGCGGTCGAGTGACGGTGGGAGGGTGTTTGACATTATTTCCCGTTTCTTGCATGGGACCTAAGCAGGCAACCAAGGACACATATTTCAATTTTCAACTAATTTATATGCATTAGAGCATGTGCCTATAGTTCAAATTTGAATTATGCACATGAATACATAGAAAACTCAGTTAATGTATAAAAATGTCCAAGCGAACCCTGAAAAATCCCAAAAAATGACACAACACTCATGTTGTTCTATGTTGACACTAGGAAAAATTTGAAATCGAGAAGAGGCAATGGATATCATTTTGTCCAGAAAGGTGAAACGTTCCCTACCGAAACCATCACACTTGTTGTGAGAAGCTCTGTTTTATGAGAAGCTTATACCCAAACCTGCCCCAAATGGGACAAATTTTTTACCACGACATGTTGATGCCGCTCCATGATAGCATGCCAAGTTTCATGAATTTCGAACGAATTTTGGATTTACTAGAATTTAAAAAGCAGGTACGTCGACGTTTGCTGGAGAGCCACGGTGCCATGGTGTTCGAATTTCATCCCCATTTCTTGCATGGGAGATAAGCATAAACCCATGAACACATATATGATTTTACAACCCATGTTGGTGCACCGGAGCATGTGCATGTAGTTTAATTTTGAATTGTGCACCTGAAATGGCTAGAAAACCAATTTAATGTATGAAATGTTCAAACGAACCTTGAATAATTCCAATTCTTTTACGACACACATATAGTTGCATGTTCACTCCAGATAAAAGGTCTAGCAATTCAAACACCATCCATTGCCGCTGTGATCCCATTATGTAATTCAAATCTAGATGAAAAATCAAGTAGATCGCACATAGTTTATTATCACCAACCGTGTGAGATGCAACACAAAATATCCTGGAGCACCGTCGGTGTATAGTATGCCTATGGCTTATGCGAGAAGGTCTGTCGGCTATAGTCCATATCCGGCGTCTCAAGCACACTAGGTCTCTCCCCAAATACCATTTCACTATTCAATCATCGCTAGTGAAAGATGGGCACGTGGACCCGCGTCATGAGGGCAACTTCGGTGGCCCACTTCGGCGAGAGCGCAACCGCAGCTGCCATGCGCGTGCAAACAAGGTGCATGAGCGCGACCGCAATCTGTGATCAGGTGGCCAAGGCAGCCCAAACCGCCGTTGTTGCTTCTTAGGTGGTGGCAGCAACATTAGGCTCGGGGATAACAACTGGCGAGGGCGGCATAGCAGCTGTTCGTTCCATAGCGGTGGCCTTAGCCCTGATGGAGGCCGCCCACGACCATGTCGAGGCCGCCCACCCCCAGCTCCTGGCGGTCAGCGCACAAATCAAATGAATCTTCTCCGACAAGGTTGGCAACCCACGGCCGAAGAGCTGGCAATCGCCGAGAGCGTTCGAGCAGCCGTCTGTTCCTCCACCGCATACCTTGCGACGACGGAGCCCGTCAAATCCCGGATCGGGTCCGCCCACGCCCAGCTCGTGGCGGCCTTTTCCAAAGAGATGGATGACACGGATGGTGAGATGCTTGCCGAGTATGGTGCGGTGGATGCCATGGAGCCCATTCCCCAGGAGATCGTCGGGCGCGAGCTGGACATGGAGGAGGCAGCGGAGATCGACGAGCACAAGCCGTATTAGTACTCTTTGTTTTGTTTAATTAAGAGTGCTGGTCTTTAATTTGTTAGAGTAAAGTTCAGGTCAGCTAGCTCTATTTAATTGCTGAACTTGCTCGATTAATAAGTGTGGGTGTGATGTAGTCTCCTTTGTGTACCCAAATTATGCAATGACGTGGATGACCACTATAACCATGGAAATTCGAACCAAAATTTTTGACGTTCAAACTCATCACACACGGTTTAAGCTCTCTGAATCGTTTGTGATGTTCACATATCGTACACAGTTCTGAATAAGGGACTGTGTCTGATGACACTTTGCGTACCAGCTTTTTCGCTGAAGCGATTCCAAATTTTTGGCTTCCGCAGAAATATCTACCTCCCCTTCCCCTCCCCCTTAACAAAAGCCACATTTCGCTTGTTTCCACCTTCCTTTCCATGTTGAAACCTTCACTCCTTGCTTGAAGCGTCGCCTCCTCGTCGGCGACCCTCCTTCACGCTGCTCGGCCCTGTCTATCCAGGCAGGTAATCCACACCCGACCCCCATCCTCCTCCTCCTTCCACATCCCACATGCCCCGACCGCGGGTGCGAGCGCGACACCTTCCACCCAAATCATCGACCCCTCCACCAAATAAGCGCCGCCCTAAGTCATGGTGCATGCAGTATAGCCAGGATCTCAAGGAGCATTTGGCGGCGGAGAAGCAAATCGCGGGCGCATGTGCGGATGAGGTTGCGATGGCTGCCTTTCATGCTGACCCCCAGATCTTGGAGGAGCACCTTGACATTTGCTGGCTACGCCCGTTAAGCATGCTCGGTTTACCCGTTGCATGGGCTGCTCCTGCCATTCCTTCACCAATTCTAGTGAATTGTGCTATGTAATTTTACCATGCAATCTGTTGCTCTAGTGTATATGTTCTATATGTCGTTGATACATCCATTTAGCATCATGTTTTCTTACTGTTATTTATAATGTTTTTATCCATAATAATGCTTTTTGGAGTAATTCTAGTGCCTTTTCTGTCATAATTCGCAAGGAACACACCAAGAGGGAGAATTCCGGCAGATGGAAATCTGGACATGGAAAAGCTACATCAGGCCACCTATTCTGCACAACTCCAATTGAGGTGAAACGTCACGAATATTTTTATGGATTATTTAAGAAATACCGGAGCCAATAAACACCAGAGGGGGCCCACCAGGTGGGCACAACCCACCTAGGAGCGCCAGCCCCCCTAGGTGCGCCCTAGTGGGTTGTGGCCTCCTTGGCCCACCTTCGGTGCCCATCTTTTGGTACATAAGTCATTTTGACCAATAAAAAATAAGGGGGAGACTTTCTGGACGAAGCGCCGCCGCCTCGAGGCGGAACTTGGGCAGGAGCACTTTTGCCCTCCAGCGGAGCGATTCCGCCAGGGGAACTTCCCTCCCGGAGGGGCAAATGATCACGATCATCATCACCAACAACTCTCCCATCTTGGGGAGGGAAATCATCATCTCTTGTGTCCATTCTTGTTACCGGAACTATAGATTGGTGCTTGTGGGTGACTAGTAGTGTTGATTACATCTTGTAGTTAATTACTATATGGTTTATTTGGTGGCAGATTATATGTTCAGATCCATTATGCTATTTAATACTCCTCTGATCATGAACATGTTTATCATTTGTGAGTAGTTACTTTTGTTCTTGAGGTCACGGGAGAAATCATGTTGGAAGTAATCATGTGAACTTGATATGTGTTCGATATTTTGATAGTATGTATGTTGTTATTCCCTTAGTGGTGTCATGTGAACGTTGACTACATGACACTTCACCATATTTGGGCCTAAGGGAATGCATTGTGGAGTAGCAATTAGATGGTGGGTTGCGAGGGTGGCAGAAGCTTAAACCCTAGTTTATGCGCTATTTCGTAAGGGACCGATTGGATCCAAAAGTTTAATGTTATGGTTAGAATTTATTCTTAATACTTTTCTCGTAGTTGCGGATACTTGCGGGGGGGTTAATCATAAGTAGGAGGTTTGTTCAAGTAAGAACAGCACCTAAGCACCGGTCCACCCACATATCAAATTATCAAAGTAGCGAACACAAATCAAACCAACATGATGAAAGTGACTAGATGAAATTCCCGTGTACTCTCAAGAATGCTTTGCTTATCATAAGAGACCGTTTAGGCCTGTCCTTTGCCTCAAAAGGATTGGGCTACCTTGCTGCACTTTTGTTACTACTACCGTTACTTGCTCGTTACAAATTATCTTGCTATCAAACTACTCTATTACTTACAATTTCAGCACTGGCAGACATTACCTTACTGTAAACTACTTGTCATTTCCTTCTACTCCTCGATGGGTTCGACACTCTTACTTATCGAAAAGAGCTAAAATTTATCCCCTATACTGGTGGATCATCAAGGCTTTTTTCTAGCATCATTACCGGGGAGTGAAGCGCTTTTGGTACATGGAATTTGGTAAGGAAACATTTATATAGTGTGCTGAAATTTATTCTCACTTGTTACTATGGAAAACAATCCTTTGAGGGGTTTGTTCAGGGTATCTTCACCTCGTCCATAACCACAATTAGTAACCCCTCAACCTACTACACCTACTAAAAATATTGAATATGAAATTCCTTCGGGCATGATAGAACAACTTCTAGCTAATCCTTATGCAGGAGATGGAACCAAACATCCTGATATGCACTTGATATATGTGGAATAATTTTGTGGATTGTTTAAGCTTGCAGGTTTACCCAGGATGAAGTGATGAAAAAGGTTTTCCCTTTATCATTGAAGGGAAAATCATTAGCATGGTATAGGCTATGTGATGATATTGGATCATGGAATTGGAATCATTTGAAATTGGAGTTCCACCAAAAAATTTATCCTATGCATCTAGTTCATCGTGATCGGAATTATATATATAATTTTTGGCCTCGTGAAGGAGAAAGTATCGCACTAGCTTGGGGAAGGCTTAAGTCAATGTTATATTCATGCCCCAATCATGAGCTCTCAAGAGAAATTATTATCCAAAACTTTTATGCTCGGCTTTCTTGTAATGATCGAACCATGCTTGATACTTCATGTGTTGGTTCATTTATGAAGATGACTATTGAATTCTGGTGGGATCTTTTGGAAAGAGTCAGGTATTAAACTTAAGTACGATTGTGTTAAATCTTTTATGGATACTGATGCTTTTCAAAAGTTTAGCACTAAATATGGACTTGACTGTGAGATAGTAGCCTCCTTTTGTGAAACATTTGCTACTCATGTTGAACTTCCTAAGGAGAAGTGGTTTAAATATCATCCACTTATTAAAGAAGAAATGAAAGAACCAGTACCAGTTAAAGAAGAAACTATACTTTATAATGCTGATCCAGTTGTTCCTTCTGCTTATCTTGAGAAACCACCTTTCCCTGTTAGGATTAAGGAACATGCTAAAGTTTCAACTGTGATTAACAAAAGCTATATTAGAACACCTAAACCTGATGAACAAATTAAAGTAGAACCTAGCATTGCTATGGTTAAATATCTCTTGGAAGAAGATATGGATGGGCATGTTATTTACTTCTGTGAAGAAGCTGTTAGAATTGCTAAACCTAATAGAAAAGATAAACATAGACCTGTTGTTGGCATGCCTGTCATTTTAGTTAAAATAGGGGATCACTGTTATCATGGTTTATGTGACATGGGTGCTAGTGCGAGTGCTATTCCTTACACTTTATATGAAGAAATTATGAATGATATAGCACCTTCTGAGATAGAAGAAGTAGATGTTACTATTAAACATGTTAATAGAGACAGCATATCACCAATTGGGATTGTTAGAGATGTTGAAGTCTTGTGTGGGAAAATAAAATACTCTACTGATTTTCTTGTTCTTGGTTCCCCACAAGATGAATTTTGTCCCATTATCTTTGGAAGACCTTTCTTGAATACAGTTAATGCTAAGATAGATTGTAAGAAAAAAACTGTTGGTGTTAGATTTGGTGATGAGTCTCATGAGTTTAATTTTTTCCAGTTTAGTAGAAATCATCATGAAAAAGAATTGCCTAGTAAGGATGAATTAATTGGTCTTGCTTCTATTGTTGTTCCACCTACTGTTCCTTTAGAACAATATTTGCTAGACCATGAAAATGATTTACATATGCATGAAAGAAATGAAATAGATAAGGTTTTCTTTGAACAACGTCCTCTACTTAAACACAATCTGCCTATCGAAACTCTAGGAGGTCCTCCTCCACCTAAAGGTGATCCTATGTTTGAATTAAAACAATTGCCAGACACTTTGAAATATTCTTATCTCGATGAAAAGAAGATATACCCTGTTATTATTAGTGCTAACCTTTCAGAACATGAAGAAGAAAGATTTTTGAAAGTTCTAAGGAAGTACTGGGCTGCTATTGGATATACTGTTCATGATTTAAAGGGAATTAGTCCCACTCTATGTCATCACAAAATTCATATGGAACCTGATGCTAAACCCGTTGTTGATCACCAACGTCGGTTGAATCCAAAAATGAAGGAAGTGGTAAGAACAAAAATCTTAAAACTTCTGGAAGCAGGTATAATCTATCCTATAGCTGATAGTAGATGGGTAAGTCTTGTTCATTGTGTCCCCAAGAAAGGAGATATTACTGTTGTTCCTAATGATAAGAATGAACTTATTCCACAAAGAATTGTTACAGGCTATAGAATGGTAATTGATTACAGGAAATTAAACAAAGCAACTAGAAAAGATCATTACCCCTTGCCTTTTACTGATCAAAAGCTTGAAAGATTATCTAAGCACACACACTTTTCCTTTCTAGATGGATACTCTATGTAACACCCACAATGCGACTATATCTCCCACGGGTCGGGGCACGACTTAGAGGCATAGCCGCAAGGTACGTTTGTCGCAAGAGGGTAATATTCACACAATCACATGTACTGAATAAGAAAGGGATAAAGAGTTGGCTTACAATCGCCACTTCACACAAATACAAGTTACACATATGTCATCCAGAATACAATCAAGGTCCGACTACGGAACCAAAATAAAAGAAGACAACCCCAAATGCTAGATCCCTGATCGTCCCAACTGGGCTCCACTAACGATCATACGGAAAAGACACAAAACAAAGACCAAGATCTTCATCAAGCTCCCACTTGAGCTCGGTTGCGTCAAATGTACTGGCATCATCGGCACCTGCAACTGTTTGGAAGTATCTATGAGTCACGAGGACTCAGCAATCTCACACCCTCGCGATCAAGACTATTTAAGCTTATGGGTAGGAAAGGGTAGTGAGGTGGAGCTGTAGCAAGCACTAAGCATATATGGTGGCTAACATACGCAAATAAGAGCGAGAAGAGAAGCAATGCAATGGTCCTGAACTAGAAGTGATCAAGAAGTGATCCTGAAAACTACTTACGTTCAAGCGTAACACAAGAACTGTGTTCACTTCCTGGACTCCGCCGAAAAGAGACCATCACGGCTACACATGCGGTTGATTCATTTTAATTAAGTTAAATGTCAAGTTCTCTACAACCGGATATTAACAAATTCCCATCTACCCATAACTGCGGGCACGGCTTTCGAAAGTTCAAACCCTGCAGGGGTGTCCCAACTTAGCCCATCACAAGCTCTCACGGTCAATGAAGGATATTCCTTCTCCCGAAATGACCCGATCAGTCTCGGAATCCCGGTTACAATACATTTCAACAATGGTAAAACAAGACCAGCAAGACCGCCCGATGCGCCGACATCCCGATAGGAGCTGCACATATCTCGTTCTCAGGACAACACCGGATGAGACATCCTACGAGTAAAACCAAATATCAAGTTTCCCCGAGGCGGCCCCACAGTTTACTTAGTTCGGACCAACACTTAGAGAAGCACTGGCCCGGGGGGGTTAAAATAAAGATGACCCTCGGGTTGGCCGACCCAAGGGAAGGGTAATATGTTGTTAGGCAAATGTAAAACCAAGGTTGGGCTTTGCTGGAGGAGTTTTATTCAAAGCGAACTGTCAAGCGGTTCCCGTAACACCCAACCGCGTAAGGAACGCAAAATCAAGGAACATAACACCGGTATGATAGGAAACTAGGGTGGCAAGAGTGGAACAAAACACCAGGCATAAGGCCGAGCCTTCCACCCTTTACCAAGTATATAGGTGCATTAAAGTAAATATGATATAATAATGATATCCCAACATGGAACAAACTTCAACTTCACCTGCAACTAGCAACGCTATAAGAGGGGCTGAGCAAACGCGGTAACATAGCCAAACAACGGTTTGCTAGGAAGGTGGGTTAGAGGCTTGACATGGCAATATGGGAGGCATGATATAGAAAGTGGTAGGTAGCGCGACATAGCGATAGAACGGACAACTAGCAAGCAAATATAGAAGTGATTTTGAGGGTCTGGTCATCTTGCCTGAGATCCCGCAAGGAAGAAGAACGAGTCCATGAAGGAGTCAAACCGACGTAGCCGAACGGATCCTCACAACTCTGGAACGAAACCGAAGCTAGCGAGAGAGGCAACCCGGAAAGAAGCAAGCAACATAGTAAACAACCATCACATAAGCATGGCATGATGCACAACCAAGTATGATGCATGTCCGATGTTATGAGGCATGGCATGGCAAAATGCATAAGCAAAACTACAAGTTAAGTGGAGCTCAATATGCAACGAGTTGCATATGGATGAAACACCACAACAATTATTTAGTTCTCTCCCGTTTATGTACTCAACAATATTAAATGTTGGTTAGCATGGCAAGAGGTGAAGCATATGAAAACTACCTATCTAGGCAAGTTTAAATGAGGCCGGAAATAACAAACGACAATTCCGGAAAATCCTCATATATCACACCCTAGCTAGTTCATGCATTAGAGTGTTGCATCATGTCTTCTTTTCCAGAAAACTAAAATGGGGATGACAGAACCCCCAGCACCCCCTGGAAACAACTATGGTTTACTAAAATCTTTTTCAATGAACCTGAAATGCCCTTCTAAAATGTTCATCATCTTTGCCTTGGTCTAGAACCTTTGACAAAAATGGTGCACACTTTTCTAGGACATCATAAGGTCATTGGATTAAATCATTACTATTTGCATTTGGGCAATTTAAATCCTATAAATATTTTAAAATGCCCAAATAATCCTGAAAGTATTTTTAGGCCGTTGACAATATTTTCAAATGTGCCTCTGAATATTTTCAGGTTTTTCCTAAATGAAATAGTATTTTTACTATTTCAAAACACAGAACATGAATAAATAAAAAGAAAAATAGAAAGCAGAGAGAGTAGAGGCTTACCTGGCGCCACCTAGCAGGCCCACCTGCTGGCCCAGCCCAGCCACCGCTCCAGCGAGCTGCTTGGCTTGGCCAGGCAGGCAGGCAGGTGCTCGACGCCGGCACCTGCGCGCGCCACACAGCTGCCCGCCACCCTGCTTCCTCCCCTCGCCGTGCTGCTGCCCTGGTTCGGTCACACACTCCTCCTCCGAGCTCGCAGACATGCCCTCTCCTCCCCAGCTCCTCTCCCTCGCTCTCCCGCACCATGGCCGACACCGCCGCGCCCACGCCACCATGATAACCGCGTCCGTCGTCGTCCCCGTGCCACGTCACCATGTCCACGAGCTCCACCATCGTCGACTACGTCGAGCAGGCCGAGCCCCAAGCGCTCGCCCGCTCTGGAGTCGCCCCGACCCCGTCTTCCCCAACTCCGGCCGCCGGAGATCCCCTTCGCCGTCACCGCAGCACCAGCTCGTCTCTGACCTCGCCGCCTGTCTCGTGGTGATCGCTGTGAGCCCAGCTACCTCCTACCCCTCTCCATTAACTAACTCCTGCACCGTGTGCAGCGCACCATGCTCACCCGAGCAACCGTTGCCACCGAGCTCGTCGCCGACGTGACTCCGGCCACCCACCGTCCACACCATTGTGACCAACGCACTCACCGCACTCGCAGGAGCCCGTAGCACCACTCCACGCGCCTCACCGTGCCCTGTAGCCTCGGCTTCGACCTCGCTCGAACTCCGGCGATCGCCAAGGTCGTCGCCGGTGACGTTTCCGGCCACCCCAGCTCCACCCACTGCCACCACTTGATGCGGCTTGCTCCCAGCTACACGTAGATGCTCTCCGCCGCCCATTTGGTCGCCGGAGCACGAAACCCGCACCACTCCACCGCGTCTGGCCTTGCCGATTGACTTCCCCTGAGTCTATGACACGTGGGACCGCCCTACTAATTAACTTAGATTAGCACTAACTAAAATTAGTTAGTTAATTAACAATGACACACGGGTCCCACTGGTCAGGTTTGACCTGGACAGGCCCTGTTGACCACTGACATCACCCTGACGCAATACCTCAATTGCTGGAATTATTCTTATACAGGAAATTCCAGAAAATATTACAAACTTCAAAAATTCATAACTTTTAATCTGTAACTCCAAATGCAAAGAGTTATATATGAAATTTGATCAGAAAAATTCAATCTTTCCATCTATAATGGTTTCATGCATGACAAAACATTTTAACCTTGCTGTTTAGGTGAAACAAGCTAATACACTTATAAGGCTTAAGAACATAAGCTTCCATTTGAATCCTTGATTCGAATGGACCCAAACCAACTTGTTTCACATTGCATTAGGTAGGACACCTCATATTGCCATGTCATAGCATGCATCATATTGTTGCATATTGCCATGTGATGATTGTGTTCGGTGGTGTCTTTCGTGGTAGGTTCTGCCTCCGAAGATATTTCCGAGTATCCAACTGAAGGGCAGTACCCTACTACTACTCCATCATGCAAGCAGCCCCATTGATCATATCGATACAATCCCATGTTCTCGCTTCTGCTCTCATTTATTGCATTAAGACAACAATGTTTCAAACTGCTGTGTGCTACGGTAGTTGAACCCTTATCCTCTGCATGACCTGTCGTTGCCACAGTAACTAGATGAAACCCACTAGCATGTGTAGGAGTTGATTGAGCCATGTATGTGTTTCCTACCTTGCTATGCCTGCTATGATTAGAATTGTGTCAGGTCTGGTTCATCTGGGTGATGGGCTAGAGTGAAATGATTAAGTCGGTAATGTGAGGGATAAGTTGAACATGTTTTGGTAAAGGTATCGATGAGAGGCCATGTAGGAGTACATGGTGGGTTGTTTCATTGAGGCCGTCCCTAAGAACTGAGATCTGTATGCGTGATTTAAGATTCAGCTACTACCACACATTGGGCCCTGAAATATGACCCCGCTCGACTTATTGACCCCTCTCGTCCTCTGTCCAGGAGTTGCAACTAGTTTCTGGTGTTTATAGGTTATGTGTTGGCGGCCATGCGTAGCGCTGACCCTAGGGGTGGGCTATGATGCGGTAGATACACTGTGGCCGGGTATGCCGGGCGCCCGTTTGGCATCTCGGGACCCTATACACATTGTTTGGGGCCGTTGAGGACACCCCGGCCAGATTTCCTTGCGGATGGAACCCGAATAGGTGATAAACCTGGACTAGAGACTTGTGTGGTTCGTCAGGTCGTGGTCTACACCCACGTCGGCTTTCGCCTGAAGTCTGCCGAGCACATGTCGTGTGCAGACGCTAAGTGGTGGAAACATGTGTGACGAAGTACACACCTGCAGGGTATAAAACTTTTCGAATAGCCACGTCCGCGGTAAAGGACTACTTGGTTGCCTATACAGTTCATAGACAAGTTAATGGTTACTACTAAAAGACTCAAGATAAGTGTGAGTACCGAGGATGGCCCTCTCGTAGGATGACGAGGGAGGATCCTCGGTGGAGTATTGTGTTGGTGATTAGTGGACTCATGTGCGAAAACTATTTTACAGTGGTGTCTGGTAGGATGGCTTAGCCAAGAGTCGAAGCTGGCTTGCTGCAATAACTCCACCACCTTCTTGAGAATGAGCATGTATAGTAGGATATGTTGTAAGACTTGCTGAGTACCTTTGTACTCATGTTGCTTTAATCCTGTTTTCAGACGACAACAACGCCCCCTCTGATGGGTTTTACGTAGACCTCGACGTCGATGAGTAACTTGCCACCCAGGTGGTGATTCTGGCCATGGAGGGCCCTATGTAGATAGACAGGCTTTGTCAAGCCTTCTTCTTTCTAGTGTCTGTACTTAGACTTATTTCCTTCCACATGTGCTTGTATGTTTGTATGACTTGAGTGTCGGGTCATGTGACCCCTACCTATATGAACATGTTATGTATGGCTCTCAGGAGCCTTTAAATAAAGTACTTGAGTTGTAGAGTTTTGTTGTGATGCCATGTTGTATTTACACATATCGATCATATTGTGTGTATGATTGAAATGCTTGGTATGTATGGGATCCGACAATCTAGTTGTTTATCCTTGGCAGCCTCTCTTATGGGGAAATGTAGTCTAGTGCTCCTTGAGCCATACTAGTCCGCTACAGCCCGGTTCACCGGAGTCCTGCTAGCCCAGCACTACTGCTCAGGACACTTGACTGGCCGGCATGTGTTTCAGTTTGTTCCTATGTCTATCCCTTCGGGGAAATGTCATGCGGTGACATTCAGAGTCCCGCCTAGCCTGCTACAGCCTGGGTTCCCCGGAGTCCTGTTAGCCCAGTGCTACAGCCCGGATTCACACGCTGTTGACCGACATGCGCGATGTGATTCATGTATGCCTGTCCCCATAGGTTTGTGCCACTTTGGGTTCACGACTAGCCATGTTGGCCCGGGTTCTCTGTCATATGGATGCTAGCGACACTATCATATACGTGAGCCAAAAGGCGCAAACGGTCCCGGGCCATGGTAAGGCGACACCCGTGGGGATACCGTGCGTGAAGCCGCAAAGCGATACGAGGTGTTACCGGCTAGATCGATGTGACTTGGAATCGGGGTCCTGACATCGTAGGTATCAGAGCCGGACTGCCTGTAGGTTCGTTGAGCCAAACTGGTCGATGTCGAGTCTAGAAATGCTTTAGTTATATGTAGGGGAATTGATTGTGCGAGGGAACGTAAGGCTCTTTTACACCTTTACCTTATGCCCTCTGATCTGAGGCATTCTCTTCTCATTCTACATGGGTTAAGGACTAGGCTCTCATCTCTCTATCAGGTTCACGTGTTACTAATCCGTAGTAGCTTATAGGATTGTTGTTACAAGCCTCAGTACATTTTCTACTACTTTTAGTATGTTGTCAGTTGAACCAGAACCTTGATATGATGTTGTTGAGTGGTTTTGCAAACTGTTGTGAATGACTCAAATCTTCTTCTGAGCATTTATAGCCGTTATGTTGTCCGATTTCTTCTAGGAAATTCTAATGCCTTTGCATTATTCTGTGCTTTCAGATGGCCACCCGTTCCCAGAACAAAGTGGTTCATCTGACCCGGTGCCTCGATGTACCCGGTCACACGGCCATGTTGGTTCGAGTGATGGACGAGACAGGCTATCGATGGTATCCGGAATATACCGTCGAGGAGCAGTTCCGAGACTTCAACCAGAGCCAGTACCTTTGTACCGTCAGGATATATCCCTCTTATCCTGGAGCTACTGAACCCCTCCACTGCTCTTATGGACATGGGGTCACTATTGAGATGTCCGTGCAGGACGCAGCTTACTCAATGATGACTATCATTCGAGCCAGAACTGCCTTGCTCCAGAACACCGATTTTCGCTACATGCCAGCCTCACTCCCTGGAGCACAGGGGTACTATCAGGCTTTGTACTATGGCTCTACACATGAGGAGTCACTACTCCGCACCACTGCCGAGATGCTCGAGGACAAGGACCGCGAAAATTGGGCCTTGCGTATGGAGCTCTTCAACTCTCGTTCTGATCACTGGGCCACTTTGACTCGGTTTGCACTTGCTGTGCAGGCATGATACGTGGACATGAGGGACCTGTACCCCGTACGGTCTGGATTGCCAGATTGTATGGACTGGCGTGATGTAGGAGGCATCACCCCTCCTCGTGGTCCCCATCTGCCACCGTTTGTGGGACCAAGGCCACATCTGAGTCCCTATGGTCCGCAAGCTCCACAGGACCGTCCGTTCCCAGATGATCATGTTCCGCTTCCAGGTTTTGGTGGTGTCTTTTATGAGGATTACTACGGAGCTGTCTGAGCTAGTAGTAGTTTCACTAGTACTTTATTAGTTGTATTCTCCACAGTCCCGCATGACCCGTGGGATACGACTTGGTGTGTATCACGCTCCGGAGGTGTAGAAAATAATGTATAGGAGCTTGGAATGCCTCCGATGAGATGTAATGTCTTTCACCGTAGTTGTACTCTAGCCTGGGCTTGTACTAAACTATGTACGGTGTGTATGACCGATGGTATATATATGGAAATTTCTATATTACCATGTCGTGCAATGAACATCTAAGCATTCCATGTTATCCTTTACATTCTTCACTTCCTTGCCAAGATTGTGCCATCCTTGTTTAAACCATTGTCTTGTTTTTCCTAGGATGGTCAACACCCGCAGCAACCCTGCTGCCCCGTAGCAGGGGGAAGCCAGTGCAGCTAGGGGTGAGAATCTGCCTCACCCGCCTTCTCTGGCCGAAGTTATGCTGGAGGCAGAAAGAAACAAGCGTGAGACTAACCGCTTGCTGGAGCGGATTGAATAGAACACTGCACATCATCAGCGAAACGACTTGGTGTCAATGAATGACGTTATCAAGTTGTACCCACCAAAGTTTAATCATTCCTTCGAGCCCCTCGACGCGGATGACTGGCTTCGCAGCATCACCCACAAGCTACGTTCTGCCAATGTAGCCAAAGCTGATAAGGTTACCTATGATGCCTATCACCTCGAAGGCCCTGCTAGCCTTTGGTGGGAAAATTTTGAGGCTATGCGCCCGGTTGGCCAAATCACTACTTTGGCTGAATTCAGTGAGGCTTTCTGTGAGCATCACATCCCGGAAGGTCTCATGGATCATAAGAGGGAAGAGTTCTGCAATTTCACCCAAGGCAGACTGACTGTGGATGCATAGAGTCATGAGTTTGGAAATCTGGCATGTTATGCTCCTGAAGAGGTATCCACCGACACTAAGAAGATGGAAAGGTTCTGCAAGGGACTTAGCCCTGAGCTTCACCGCGATCTTCATCTGCACGAGTGCACCTCCTTCCAGAAGTTGGTCAATAAGGCCATCAGTGCTGAGACAGGCCAGACTAACTATGACGCTTCACGCAAGCACTCTCATGATTTTGGTTCTTCATCCGGCTCTGGACCTCAGAAGCGCCGGGTGTGGATTCCAAGCACAGCTCTGCCACCCAGGTTCATTCCGAGGCCATCCTTTGAGGCGCCTCGCCCCAACCAACAGTTTGCACCGCCTAAGCCCTATGGTGGCCCCGCTGCTAATGCTGCTCCACGCCCCAATGTTGTGACATGTTTCAAGTGTGGAGAGCCGGGTCACTACAGTCGAGAGTGTCCCCAGAACAACAACCCCAACCATTCTGGAAAGTCCGTTGGCCGTGGTAAGCCAGCGGGAAAGACATTCTACGCCAAGCCAGCCACCACTACACGTGGCCATGTCAACTATGTCTCAGCTGAGGAGACTCATGATCATCCTAACGTCGTCCTTGGTACGCTCCTTCTTAATTGCCATCAGGCATCTGTTCTTTTCGATACTGGAGCATCTCATTCATTCATATCTGAGAGCTATGCTCGATTGCATAACACGACATTCTGTGACATGCCCACTACCATGGAAATTCAAACCCCTGGCTCTAGATGGCAAACTTCTAGAGTAAGCCATGGGAATGAAATTCTTGTCAATAGACTTGTCTTCCTTGCATCTTTAATAGCTCTCAAGTCCTCGGATATAAACATCATCTTAGGTATGGACTGGATGTCAGCCCATTATGCTAAGATTGATTGCTCTACTAGAACTGTTCAACTTACTCACCCATCGGGCAATATAGTCAATGTCTTAACTCGAGTGGCCAAGCGCCAGCTTTACTCCCTAAATGCCAACCCCCTTCCAGACCATGAAGATATTCCGGTAGTCCGAGACTTCCTGGATGTCTTTCCAGAAGAACTGCCAGGTGTCCCACTTGACAGGGATGTCGAGTTCATGATAGACCTTGTTCCAGGAACCATCCCAATTTCTAGAAGACCCTATAAGATGGCACCCTTAGAACTAGCCGAGCTTAAGAACCAACTCGATGAGTCCTTTAAAAAGGGTTTCACCCGTCCTAGTTCCTCCCCCTGGGCTTACCCCGTCCTCTTCGTCAAGAAGAAGGATGAAACGGATTGGATGGTTGTAGATTATCGACCTGTCAACTTGGTCACTATCAAGAACAAGTATCCGCTTCCCAGGATCAATGATCTATATGATCAGCTCGCTGGATCCTCAGTCTTTTCCAAGATGGATTTGAGGTTGGGCTACCATCAAATCAAAATCAAGAACGGGGACATTCCTAAAACGGCTTTTGTTACTTGTTATGGCCAATATGAGTACACCGTTATGTCCTTTGGTTTAACCAATGCCCCAACCACCTTCTCTCGGTTAATGAACTCGGTCTTCATGGAGTATTTGGATAAATTCGTCATGGTATACCTCGATGATATGCTCATCTACTCCAAGAGTGAGGAAGAGCATGCCGAACATCTAAGGCTAGTATTGACGAAACTTCGAGAGCATCGCCTTTATGCCAAATTCTCCAAGTGTGAATTTTGGTTGCCTGAAGTGACCTATCTAGGCCATGTAATCTCTGGTAAGGGTATTGCTGTCAATCCCGAGCAAGTTCAAGCTGTCCTTGATTGGACTCCACCTGAAACAGTCAAGCAAGTTCGGAGCTTCCTTGGCTTAGCGAGTTATTGTCGCCGCTTCATCGAGAATTTCTCGAAGGTTGCTAAAGCTCTAACTGAACTCCTCACGAAAGATAAAAGGTTCGAGTGGACCCTACAGTGCGAGTTCAGCTTTTAGGAACTGAAAAGACGCCTGACATCTGCTCTCGTACTGGTACCACCAGATATCTCCAAGGACTTTATTATCTATTGCGATGCCTCGCGACAAGGACTAGGTTGCATACTCATGCAAGATCGTCAGGTAATTGCCTATGCTTCACGGCAATTACACACCCATGAGGAAAACTATCCCACACATGATCTAGAGCTTGCAGCTGTAGTCCATGCACTTAAAACATGGCGACATTACCTTCTCGGTAATCGTTGCGAGATCTTCACCGATCACCAAAGTTTGAAATATATCTTCACCCAACCGGATTTGAATCTCAGGCAAAGACGTTGGGTCGAGTTGACCTCGGATTACGACTTAGGAATAACTTACACCCCGGGCAAAGCCAATGTCATGGCTGATGCGCTAAGTCGTAAATATTATTGTAACAACCTGATGTTACAACAAAGTCAACCACTTCTCCACAAGGCATTTCATAACCTTAACCTTCACATAGTTCCTCGAGGATTCCTATCCACCCTGGTGGCGAAGACTAACCTTACGGATCAAATCATAGCTGCCCAGAAGCGTGATAAGGGCATATCCCTTATTAAGGAAAACATCGCCAGCAGAGTTGCTAAATGTTTTTCCATGGATGAGCGAGGTGTTGTATTCTTCAAGAACCACTTGGTGGTTCCCAAGAAACACCATCTACGTTAGTTGATTCTTAAGGAAGCTCATGAATCCCCTCTCACCATTCATCCCGGTAGTACTAAAATGTATAAAGACCTATGCCAGAGGTTTTGGTGGACTAGGATGAAGAGAGAAATTGCTCAATACATAGCTAGTTGCGACATCTGTCGTCGTGTTAAAGTAGAGCATCAACAGCCTGCTGGCACCCTTCAACCTTTGGCTATTCCTGAATGGAAATGGGATAAAATCAGTATGGATTTCATTACTGGGTTTCCCAGGACCAAGAGAGGGAATAATGCTATCTTCGTCATTGTCGATCGTCTTTCCAAAGTAGCCCACTTCCTACCTGTTCGTGAGAGTATCACTGCCAGCTAGCTAGCTGGCTTGTACATCTCCTGAATAGTGTCTCTTCATGGTGTCCCATTGGAAATTAACTCAGACCGTGGGAGTCTCTTCACCTCTCGATTTTGGGAAAGTTTCCAAAATGCTATGGGAACTCGTCTCTCTTTTAGCACCGCCTTCCACCCCCAATCAAGTGGTCAAGTAGAGCGAGTAAATCAAATTCTGGAGGATATGCTCCGAGCTTCTGTCATCTCATTCGGAATGGATTGGGAGAAATGCCTTCCATTCGCGGAGTTCGCTTATAACAATAGTTATCAAGCTAGCTTGGGCAAAGCTCCCTTCGAAGTTCTCTACAGACGAAAATGTCGAATGCCTCTTAACTGGTCGGAAACCGTGGAAAGACAACTCTTTGGCCCGGATATGATTCAGGAATCAGAAGAGAAGGTTCGCGTTATTCGTGAGAAATTGAAAACAGCCCAATCTCGTCAAAAGAGCCAATATTACCGTAAACACAAGCTCATGGCTTATGAAGTCGGCGAGAAGGCTTACCTTCGGGTTAGTCCTTTAAAGGGAACCATCGTTCCGGTATCAAAGGCAAATTGGCTCCTCGTTACATTGGACCCTTTTGCATTCTTGCCAAATGAGGAGAAGTTGCCTACCAATTGGAACTACCTCCGCATCTTTCCAGAGTTCACGATGTCTTCCACGTTTCTCAACTCAGGCATTGCTTCGCGGATCCTATCCGTGGAGTGGACCACGAAACGCTTGATCTCCAAGATAATCTCACATATCGGGAATATCTCATTTGTATCCTTGATCAAGCCGAGCGTACCACTCGACACCATAACATCAAGTTTCTCAAGGTTCAATGGTTACACCATTCCGAGAAAGAAGCCACTTGGGAAAGGGAGGATCGTCTTTGACTTGAGTACCCCACCTTCTTCCCAATGGATCCTAAATGTCGGGACAACATTCTTTTGAGTGGGGGTGAGTTTTCACACCCTAGCTATGTGACTCCCCAAGACCGGAGCTGCAGATGCCTTCCAGGGTTTCCGGGTTTCGTTGTGTGATTTGTTTGGTTCTTTGCATCATGTGCATTGCATCATGTCATTTCTTTTCTTAACTCAACTAAATAAATGGCATGGATCTTTGATCCATTTAAATCGAGGGAATTCACATGGTGATTCTCTTTATAACATATCCTCCCGATATTAGGGAGCTATATTCAATATTCCATTTTCGGAATCACCTATAACACACTTGCAAAATATTCCAATGCCTTTGTTATCTTAATTCTCGGTCTCCAACATGGCCATATTTTTTATTTCATCATTTGGAGCTCCACCAAAAATCCGAACATTTTTGGACACCTCTTATTCCTAGTCCTTGTTCAAACCATTTGAATTAAATTCAAATGACTTTGAATTAAATTCTTGCAATCATGTCTCCCCTAATTTTCGTGGACCGTGCACATTTTTACGAGTCCGTGAAAATTATCCCCATGCTCAAAATCCTTCCCTAACCCTCTCTTTCTTTCCTCTCTCTCCAATTTCTTTTATGTTTAAGTTTTAAGTTTTTTAAAGAGAGAGGGAGGAGAGAGTCCAGGCCATCAGCCCCGCAGGACCATCCTAACCCCGCAGCCTTTTGGACCAAAGCCCAGCCTGCGCCCTCACACCTGGGCTGGCCCAAGGCCAAAGCCACCTACCCCCATCCTAACCCTAGTGCCCCGAACCCACCATTTCCCCGATCCCCACTCCCTTCCCTCGACCCCAACACCAGCGTCGCCACCCCTCATCCTTCCCGATCCCCCTTCGTCTCTCCTCTTGTCCCGCTGCTCGCGCCGCCAGGAAGGAGCGCCCGGCGCTCGATGCCTCTGCCCGATCCCATCTCATGCTCGACCTCTCCCTCTCCCCTCGCTCGAGCCGCCCTCTAGCCACAGGACCCCGCCATGGATGAACGACTCTGCCAAGCTCCGCCTTGCCGCCGTTCTGCACTCATTCTAGCCGGGAATCGAACGGATCTGTCTTCCCTCATCCGTCCCCGACCTATTCTCCGGCAAGGTCCGCTCCGCCATCGTCATCTAGGGCCATCCCCTGCCCGGATACGTCCAGCCCGTCGCCTCCTACAAGCTGCAGCTGCTCGGCTTCCTCCATGTTGCCTGCCTTTGTAACGGCGCAGATGCAAGCGCCCTCATCGGTTGACTACGTGGTCAACTCATCTAAACGGGTCGCCCTTCTCTGCTTCATCACGTGGGTCGTGCCCACTACGCAGCTCGACAGGCCACGGAATCCAGGGATGCAAGGCCACCTTCGGAGATCCCTTTTCGCCAAGTACCAAGCTCGGTCAAGACCAAGACAGAGACCTCCTCGAGCAGGAATGCTTTTGGGATCGTCAAGGCCACCTCAAGTTCGACTAAGTTTTGCCACCTCGACGGAGACCAACAAGTACCACGACGACGCGTCAAGTTCGTCTACCGCCGTCTTCGGAACTGCTAAGTACGGCAAGTACCTCGGCTAGTACCTTGATGCCCGATGCATAGAACAACGACCATCGCCGATGAACCAAGTACCACTACCGTCGACCATTGAAGACCCCGTGGACGTCAAGTTTCATGTCATTGACCCCGAACCTCTACGAAAACGTGTACGACTACTTCCGTCTTCGAAGAACCGGGTAACGGAACCGTCAAGTTCGTCTACCGCCTACATGTACAACTACCGTCGCCGTGATCGCGAGAACCTCTTCCGTCGACCCTAGAGCATGCGAGAACGACTACTTCCACTACGAACGTCCCGAGAACGTATATTTCCCCTACACCACATCCAACTTGGTCCATTCCGACAACACACGCTTCGAAGGTATAACCCCGAGACGACTGCCCGTGAACGAATGCATGTGTGATGTATGAGATGCTCGTGCTTGCTTCGTGCTCGAATTGTTGGTGCACGTTGCCCCTCTTTTACGTTGTCACCATCGTCGAATCATGGGACACCCGGTATCCGGGAGTGCCCCACCATCTTTTGCATGGATCCGCACACTTCTCCTTTGCATCGGTATCTCAATCGAGTTACCGGAACCGGAACATTGCCGTGGCACCGTTTCATTATCGTCGCCGTGGCACCCGTTTTGTTTCCGCCACGATGACAAAAATGCTTCATAATGCTCTTATCAAGTCTTAATAAAAAATTGCATAAGACTTGCACATGTCATTCGCATCATGATAATAACATTTAAATGTTTAAAAATTGTTGTTGCACCAAATTGCTAAATGCATATGGGGATTTACCGGATTCGTTATTTGTTATATCCGGCCCCATTTAAATTGTTTAAATGGTGTAGTTTTGTTATGCCTCACCTCTTGCCATGTTTAACAACATTTAATATTGTTGGGTACATAAACGAGAGAGAACTAAATAAGTCATGTGGTGTTTTGTCAATATGCAACTTGTTGCATATTGATCTCCACTTAATTTGTAGGATTGTTTGTGCTCTTTGCCATGCCATGCATATTTAAACCGGACATGCATCATACTTGATTCTGCACCATGCCATGTTTATGTGATGGTTGTTTACTATGTTGTGTGCTTCTTTCCGGTGTGTGCTTCTTCGGGTTGGTTCCGTTTGTCTTCTTCATGGACTCGTTCTTCTTCCTTGCGGGATTTCAGGCAAGATGACCATACCCTCGAAATCACTTCTATCTTTGCTTGCTTAGTTACTCGCTCTTTTGCTATGCCTATGCTGTGATACCTACCACTTTCTTATCATGCCTCCCATATTGTTGAACCAAGCCTCTAACCCACCTTGTCCTAGCAAACCGTTGTTTGAATATGTTACCGGTTTGCTCAGCCCCTCTTATAGCGTTATTAGTTGAAGGTGAAGATTGAAGTTTGTTCCTTGTTGGAACATGGAGTTCGTTCCTTGTTGGAACATTGGTTACTTGTTGGGATATCACAATATATCTTATTTAATTAATGCATCTATATACTTGGTAAAGGGTGGAAGGCTCGGCCTTATGCCTAGTGTTTTGTTCCACTCTTGCCGCCCTAGTTTCCGTCATATCAGTGTTATGTTCTTGGATTTTGCGTTCCTTACGTGGTTGGGTAATAATGGGAACCCCTTGACACTTCGCTTTGAATAAAACTCCTCCAGCAAGGCCCAACCTTGGTTTTACCATTTGCCACCTAGCATATTTCCCTTGGGAGTCACGCATCCCGAGGGTCATCTTTATTTTAACCCCCCCAGGCCAGTGCTTGTCTAAGTGTTGGTCCAAACTAGAGCCACTTGCGGTGCCACCTCGGGGAAACTTGAGGGCTGGTTTTAGTTGTATGTAGTGTTCATCCGGTGTTGCCCTGAGAACAAGATATGTGCAGGTCCTATCAGGATGTCGGCGCATCGGACGGTCTTGCTGGACTTGTTTTACCATTGTCGAGGATGTCTTGTAGAACCGGGATACCGAGTCTGATCGGAATGTCTCGGGAGGAGGTCTATTCCTTCGTTGACCATGAGAGCTTGTCATGGGCTAAGCTGGGACACCCTTGCAGGGTTTTGAACTTTCGAAAGCCGTGCCCGCGGTTATGGGCAGATGGGAATTTGTTAATGTCCGGTTGTAGAAAACTTAAAGTTTATCTTAATTAAAATGCATCAACTGCGTGTGTAACCGTGATGGTCTCTTTCCAGCGGAGTCCGGGAAGTGAACACGGTGTTGGAGTAATGCTTGACGTAGGTTATTCTAGGATCACTTCTTGATCATACTTTTATCGACCGTGCTTTGCCTTCTCTTCTCGCTCTCATTTGTGTATGTTAGCCACCATATATGCTAGCCGCTTGCTGCAGCTCCACATCATACCTTTGCCTTACCTATAAGCTTAAATAGTCTTGATCGCAAGGGTGTGAGATTGCTGAGTCCCTGTGGCTCACAGATACTTCCAAAACCAGCTTGCAGGTGCCGATGAGTCCGTGCCGATGATGCAACCAAGCTCAGGAGGAGCTCGGTGAAGACCTTGTCCTTTGTGTTGTTTCGTTTCAGTCGATCAGTAGTGGAGCCCAGTTGGGGTCGATCGAGGATGTTGCCGCTTTTGGGGTTCCTCTTTTATTTTGGTTCCGTAGTCGGATCTTGATTGTATTTGGATGTTGTAATGCTTTATTCATGTAATTGTGTGAAGTGGCGATTGTAAGCCAACTATGTATCTCTTTGCCTTATGTATTGCATGGGTTGTGTGAAGATTACCTCACTTGCGACATTGCTTTCAATGCGGTTATGCCTCTAAGTCGTGCTTCGACACGTGGGAGATATAGGCGCATCGAGGGCATGACAAGTTGGTATCAGAGCCTTCCCCGACCTTAGGAGCCCCCACTGCTTGATCGAATTAGCTGACGAGTTGAGTCTAGAAAAACATTTTGAGTCATTTAGGAATTATATATCGGAGAGTTTAGGAATTCTTTTTACTCCCCAGTGCCTTCATCGCTCTGGTAAGGCATCCTGACGTAGAGTTTTGACTCTTCTCTTCTCAAATTTCACTAAAAAAAATTTGGGATCACGCGGGTATCTTGGAATCGTTCCGATCGATTTGTGACGAGAACATTGTTCTTGGTGCCTCCTGTCATTTAGGGGTTGTGGCAGTGTCCCGGGGAGTTGAGCTCCGAGGTGTTGTCGTCACAATTTTATCGTTGCAGTTCTGGAATACCTGATTTTAGTTCGCCGACATCGAAAATCTCTTTTATGCAGTTGTTGGTGAGATAACCTCGACCCCACCCAGTACTGGGGCGGGAGTTCGGGAGTATTGCCATAACTTGTATAACAGATGCTTTTCGAAGGTTGAGGTAGATGATTTCCGAAGGTTTCTTGGTTATGTG